>NC_092720.1:13873582-13947287 GCF_047496885.1 Scyliorhinus torazame
TACCCGGGGAGAGAGAGAGAGAGAGGACCGGGTACCCGGGGAGAGAGAGAGAGAGACCGGTACCCGGGGGGAGAGAGAGAGAGACCGGTACCCGGGGAGAGAGAGAGAGACCGGGTACCCGGGGAGACAGAGACCGGGTACCCGGGGAGACAGAGACCGGGTACCCGGGGAGACAGAGACCGGGTACCCGGGGAGAGAGAGACCGGGTACCCGGGGAGATAGAGAGAGACCGGGTACCCGGGGAGAGAGAGAGAGAGACGGGGTACCCGGGGGGGGGGGGGGGAGAGAGACAAGGTACCCGGGGAGAGAGAGAGAGACCGGGTACCCGGGGGGAGAGAGAGAGACCGGGTACCCGGGGGGAGAGAGAGAGACCGGGTACCCGGGGAGAGAGAGAGAGAGAGACCGGGTACCCGGGGAGAGAGAGAGAGAGACCGGGTACCCGGGGAGAGAGTGAGAGAGACGGGGTACCCGGGGGGGGTGGAGAGAGACAAGGTACCCGGGGAGAGAGAGAGAGACCGGGTACCCGGGGGGAGAGAGAGAGACCGGGTACCGGGGAGAGAGAGAGAGAGACCGGGTACCCGGGGAGAGAGAGAGAGACCGGGTACCCGGGGAGAGAGAGAGAGACCGGGTACCCAGGGAGAGAGAGAGAGAGAGACGGGGTACCCGGGGAGAGAGAGAGAGACCGGGTTACCCGGGGAGAGAGAGAGAGAGACCGGGTACACGGGGAGAGAGAGAGAGAGACGGGGTACCCGGGGAGAGAGAGAGAGACCGGGTACCTGGGGAGAGAGAGAGAGAGAGAGAGATCGGGTACCCGGGGAGAGAGAGAGAGAGAGAGAGAGAGAGACCGGGTACCCGGGGAGAGAGAGAGAGAGACCGGGTACCCGGGGAGAGAGAGACCGGGTACCCGGGGAGAGAGAGACCGGGTACCCGGGGAGAGAGAGACCGGGTACCCGGGGAGAGAGAGACCGGGTACCCGGGGAGAGAGAGACCGGGTACCCGGGGAGAGAGAGACCGGGTACCCGGGGAGAGAGAGACCGGGTACCCGGGGAGAGAGAGAGAGAGACCGGGTACCCAGGGAGAGAGAGAGAGACCGGGTACCCGGGGAGAGAGAGAGAGAGAGAGAGAGACCGGGTACCCGGGGAGAGAGAGATCGGGTACCCAGGGAGAGAGAGAGAGAGAGACCGGGTACCCGGGGAGAGAGAGAGAGAGACCGGGGTACCCGGGGAGAGAGAGAGAGAGAGGACCGGGTACCCGGGGAGAGAGAGAGAGAGACCGGGTACCCGGGGAGAGAGAGAGAGAGGACCGGGTACCCGGGGAGAGAGAGAGACCGGGTACCCGGGGAGAGAGAGAGAGAGAGACCGGGTACCCGGGGAGAGAGAGAGAGAGACCCGGTACCCGGGGGGAGAGAGAGAGAGACCGGGTACCCGGGGAGAGAGAGAGAGACCGGGTACCCGGGGAGACAGAGACCGGGTACCCGGGGAGACAGAGACCGGGTACCCGGGGAGAGAGAGACCGGGTACCCGGGGAGAGAGAGGACCGGGTACCCGGGGAGATAGAGAGAGACCGGGTACCCGGGGAGAGAGAGAGAGAGACGGGGTACCCGGGGGGGGGGGGGGGGGAGAGAGACAAGGTACCCGGGGAGAGAGAGAGAGACCGGGTACCCGGGGGGAGAGAGAGAGACCGGGTACCCGGGGGGAGAGAGAGAGACCGGGTACCCGGGGAGAGAGAGAGAGAGAGACCGGGGTACCCGGGGAGAGAGAGAGAGAGACCGGGTACCCGGGGAGAGAGTGAGAGAGACGGGGTACCCGGGGGGGGTGGAGAGAGACAAGGTACCCGGGGAGAGAGAGAGAGACCGGGTACCCGGGGGGAGAGAGAGAGACCGGGTACCCGGGGAGAGAGAGAGAGAGACCGGGTACCCGGGGAGAGAGAGAGAGACCGGGTACCCGGGGAGAGAGAGAGAGACCGGGTACCCAGGGAGAGAGAGAGAGAGACGGGGTACCCGGGGAGAGAGAGAGAGACCGGGTACCCGGGGAGAGAGAGAGAGAGACCGGGTACCCGGGGAGAGAGAGAGAGAGACGGGGTACCCGGGGAGAGAGAGAGAGACCGGGTACCCGGGGAGAGAGAGAGAGAGAGAGAGAGAGACCGGGTACCTGGGGAGAGAGAGAGAGAGAGAGATCGGGTACCCGGGGAGAGAGACCGGGTACCCGGGGAGAGAGAGAGAGAGACCGGGTACCCGGGGAGAGGGAGACCGGGTACCCGGGAGAGAGAGACCGGGTACCCGGGGGAGAGAGAGACCGGGTACCCGGGGAGAGAGAGACCGGGTACCCGGGGAGAGAGAGAGAGAGACCGGGTACCCAGGGAGAGAGAGAGAGACCGGGTACCCGGGGAGAGAGAGAGAGAGAGAGAGAGAGACCGGGTACCCGGGGAGAGAGAGGGGTACCCCGGGGAGATGAGAGAGAGAGAGACCGGGTACCCGGGGAGAGAGAGAGAGAGAGAGACCGGGTACCCGGGGAGAGAGAGAGAGACCGGGTACCCGGGGAGAGAGAGAGAGAGACCGGGGTACACCGGGAGAGAGAGAGAGACCGGGTACCCGGGGAGAGAGAGAGAGAGACCGGGTACCCGGGGAGAGCGAGAGAGAGACCGGGTACCCGGGGAGAGAGAGAGAGAGAGACGGGTACCCGGGGAGAGAGAGAGAGTGACGGGGTACCCGGGGGGGGAGAGAGAGGACGGGTACCCGGGGAGAGAGAGAGAGACCGGGTACCCGGGGAGAGAGAGAGAGTGAACGGGGTACCCGGGGGGGGGAGAGAGACAAGGTACCCGGGGGAGAGAGAGAGAGACCGAGGTACCCGGGGGGAGAGAGAGAGACCGGGGTACCCCGGGGAGAGAGAGAGAGAGACCGGGGTACCCGGGGAGAGAGAGAGAGAGACCGGGTACCCGGGGAGAGAGAGAGAGAGAGACCGGGTACACGGGGAGAGAGAGACCGGGTACCCGGGGAGAGAGAGAGAGAGAGGACCGGGTCCCGGGGAGAGAGAGAGAGAGAGAGAGAGAGAGAGAGACCGGGTACCCGGGGAGAGAGAGAGAGAGAGACCGGGTACCCGGGGGGAGAGAGAGAGAGAGAGAGACCGGGTACCCCAGGGAGAGAGGGAACCGGGTAACCCGGGGAGAGAGAGACCGGGTACCCGGGGAGCGAGAGAGACCGGGTACCCGGGAGAGAGAGAGAGAGAGAGACCGGGTACCCGGGGAGAGAGAGAGAGACCGGGTACCCGGGAGAGAGAGAGAGAGAGAGACCGGGTACCCGGGGAGAGAGAGAGAGAGAGACCGGATACCCGGGGAGAGAGAGACCGGGTACCCGGGGAGAGAGAGACCGGGTACCCGGGGAGAGAGAGACCGGGTACCCGGGGAGAGAGAGACCGGGTGCCCGGGGACAGAGAGAGAGACCGGGTGCCTGGGGACAGAGAGAGAGACCGGGTACCCGTGGAGAGAGAGAGAGACCGGGTACCCGGGGAGAGAGAGAGAGACCGGGTACCCGGGGAGAGAGAGAGAGACCGGGTACCCGGGGAGCGAGAGAGAGACCGGGTACCCGGGGAGAGAGAGAGAGACCGGGCACCCGGGGAGAGAGAGAGAGACCGGGCACCCGGGGAAAGAGAGAGAGACCGGGCACCCGGGGAAAGAGAGAGAGACCGGGCACCCGGGGAGAGAGAGAGAGAGACCGGGCACCCGGGGAGAGAGAGAGAGACCGGGCACCCGGGGAAAGAGAGAGAGACCGGGCACCCGGGGAGAGAGACCGGGTACCCGGGGAGAGAGAGATCGGGTACCCGGGGGGGAGGGGGGGGGGGGAGACCGGGTACCCGGCGGGGAGAGAGAGAAAGAGGCCGGGTACCCGGGGAGAGAGAGAGACTGGGTACCCGGGGGAGAGAGAGAGACCGGGTACCAGGGGAGAGAGAGAGAGACCGGGTACCAGGGGAGAGAGAGAGACCACGTACCTGGGGGGGGAGAGACCGGGTCCCCCGGGGGAGGCGGGGAGGGGAGGGAGACCCTGTCCCCCGCGGAGTGAAGGGGGGGGGCGGAGGGGAGGAGGACTCCCTGTCCCCTGGGGAGGGGTAGACCATGTACCCTGCCCCCTTGCCTCATCCCCCCGGTTCTTGACCCCTATGCTGAGGGGAAAGATGTCTTCCTTTCTACCGTGACTATGCTCAGAACCTTGCCTTCTCTGCTCCAAGGAAAACAACCCCAGCCTATCCAGCCTCTCTTCATGGCTGATACGTACCAGACCAGGCAACACCGCACCCTCTCCAGTGCAATCACATCCTTCCTCTAGTGTGGCCACCAGAACTGCACACAGTGCTCCAGCTGTGGCCTAACGAGCGCTTTATACAGCTCCATCATAACCTCCCTGCTCTTATATTCTAATTCTCGGCTAATACAGGGAAGTCTCCCATCGGCCTTCTTAACCACCTTACCTAACTGTCTTGCTGCCTTCAGGGATCTATGGATGTACCCACAGCACCGACCCCTGCGGTTCACCACAGGATACAGGCTTCGAGTCACAGAAACAATCTTTGACCACCCCACTCTGCCTCCTGCCACTGAGCCAATTTTGGATCCAGGTTGCCAAATTGTCCTGGATCTCCTGATCGCTTCTTGATCAGTCTTCTGTGCGGACCTTCTCAAAAGCCATATTGAAGTCGATATAGACAACACTGCTCTGCCCCCATCTACACACCTTGTCATTTCCTCAACATGATGCCTTTGATGCCAGACCAATCCATGAAAAATGCGAACAACAACATTAGTAATTCTTCATTGCATTCATCGAGCTGATGCATTTTACGTGGTAAATCATGAGGCTCTGTGGATTGTGCTCTAAAGATTTTGATGTTGAAGATACTTGTCTTGATCCTGCAATTGCTTCATGATGGTGTGACTGCAACGGTTTTGAGTGGCAGATCTGCAACAGATGTCTTGAAGATCTGGGCCCAGCACGGCTGTGTGCTAACCCCCACACTATTTACAATCGAACAGACAAAATGACAATTCACCTCAAAGATCAACTCTCCCCTGGTATGAGTATTAAATCCCACCCAAATGGAAATCTCTTTAAGCTCAGTTGCCTTCATATCAGAACTAAACTGACCACTGTAGATATACATGAACAACAGTTTCCAAATAACTGCAATGTCTGCACGGCATCCGCAAGCCACTCTTGATCTCTTTAATTCTGCATACAAGAAGCTCGGCCTGTCCTTGAATGTTGCAAAATCAAGACTCAAATATCATCTGACACCTGGTCAGCCAAATTTTCCACTTGTATATTTTGAAGGAGAGACTCTGGAATACGAGTGCTTCTCATACCTTGGCAACCGCATCTCTTAAATTGTTGAGGAGGTCCAACACCGGATCATCTGTGCCGACCCAACCTTCTACAAACTACAGCAGTGAGCGTTTGACAACAAAGTTCTCCGCAAGTCAATAAAATATCTATTGTCCAGAGCAGTTCTCGTCACCACACTCCTGTACTGCAGTGTATATGTACATGGAAAGACTGAAATTCCATCAGCAGTGCATCTACTGTCTCCCCCGGATTCAATGAGAGAACCATCAAACAAATGCTAGTGCCCTTAAAGCCAGCCGCACAAAACTGTGCAATCAACTTTGACGGACTGGTCACGGTGTCCAGATGGCCAAAAAGCATCTCCACACCAGGTCTTGATTTCTCCACTCTCAAATGACAAGTGTTCCAGGGGGGGCACAAAGTGTGGCAGCATTGACGTTAATAACTAGGAGAGCTTGCTGATAATCATTCAGAATGGCGACAATTGTCCATCGACCTGTATTGCACTTTGAGTCACAACGTCTTAACGCTGAGGCAGAGCGGCAGAGAAGAAAAGAAAATGAAGTAAATCCTGCTCTCTCCGGATCCACTACCATTTGGGATATCCTGCCCCATGTGACCAAAGATCCGCGGGTCGAGAATCGGCCTGTTCAGTCACATGAGGACCCTTGGCAGAAACTCATGACCCCGAGTAGACACCATCCTCCAATCGAAGGCAACCACTCTCGCCAATGGCAGACATCAACCACCCTACCCTCATAAATCCTCTGAATAGCTTCATCAACCAACTCAAGCTATTCAAAGACTATTTTCCTTGAATAAATCCCTGTTTGTTATCACCTATTAACCCATGTTTTCCAAGTAGCAGTTAATTCTATATTGGATTATTGCCTCTCAAAGATCTCCACAAAATTGTTTTACTTGTTCCATTTCCACCTTTTGTCAATCTCCCCTGAGCTCCAACCTACCACATAGTTAACTTCTTCCACAGCTCAATCTTTGCTTCGAAACTGATGTATCGCTTAACTTCTATCTTCTACTTCTGA
Organism: Scyliorhinus torazame; assembly: GCF_047496885.1. Taxonomy (NCBI): domain Eukaryota; kingdom Metazoa; phylum Chordata; class Chondrichthyes; order Carcharhiniformes; family Scyliorhinidae; genus Scyliorhinus; species Scyliorhinus torazame. Next base: position 13,879,961 of record NC_092720.1, read on the forward strand.
GGATGAGTTGTTGGACTTCAGTGTTAACTGTTTCTCATTCATGGGTGCCGCTCCAAGTGCTGAGCATTTTTACCTTTTTTTATTTTGATTTCCCATTTCCAGAAACTGCAGTGTTGCTTTTATAAAGTATAGGGACCTGTATAATGTGTCCAGTGTTGTTGGTCGATTTATACCCCAACAGCATCAGGAAATATAACCAAGGGAGTAACAACCCACTGTCTGTTGGCGTGACTCGGTGTACACCAGTCTTTTGCGGTGTAAAGTAGTTATCACCCTGGTATAATACAGCTGTGCACTTAACAGTGAAGTTGTTGGGATGTCATGTACTAATGGCCTGCACTTTGTCACTAGGTTCAAGACAGCCGTTGTGAAAGCGAAGATCAATAATGTTCTGAAGGAGGAACTGTCGAACATGTTTTATAACCCAGAGGAAATTCCTTATGTGACTAAGAAGATTGCAGAGGCCATAAAGACTCGAGTGAAAGGTACATTACATTTGTATCATACTTGTATGCAGTGTAGAGGCATCTTTACAAAGGAAAAATGTAGGGTGAGGTGGGACTTCAGAGTTATAATTCCCCCCCCCCCCCCCCCCCCCCCCCCTCCCCCCCCCCCCCCCCACTTATATCATCCCTGCTACTGGACATATAATGACAACAGCTGGTATTTATATAGTACTTTCAACTTGGTAAAATTCCCAGGGTGCTACAGAAGAGAGATTAGGGGGGGAAATCCAGAAAGTAAGGCCTAGGCAGATAACGGTATGGCTGCGAATGAGCAGTGGAGCAATTGAAATTTCGGATACACAGAGGCTGGAATTAGGGCAGTGCAGCAAACTTAGAGATCTGTCAGAGGTTACAGAGAGTGTGAAGGGATGGGGAGTGGGGGATTGGGAGCCAATGTTCTGCTCTGTGCCAGTTGGTAAAAGTAGAAAAATTGGCTGGACAAGAGTTGCATTCTCTTCAATAACTTGTCATAAAATTAGTTTAAATGACCTGGATGCAGTTCGTTCTCTGACTTTAACCCCTTGCTTCTGAAGGTGCTGGCTCAAGGTTGGAGCAGGCACAACCTTCGACCAGTAGTATTTCAGGCGAATGACCTTCCGTTATCCTTCTTGATGAGGGATAGACAGGAGGCATCCTTGCTGGGGGACAGTCATACCCTCCAGCCGAAGCATTTGAGGCCTCACTGTCCCTTCTGTACTGTTTCCCAAGCTGAGAATAGCTGGCTTGTCCCCGACTGGGTGATGATGAGTGGGGGGGGGGGTGCAAAATGTGTTGTGGGTCCTCCAGGTCTGTGTGGTTCTGTATCACTGCACACATCATATTCACCCACCGCCTCTGGATAAAACACAATTTCTTTCTGCTTGTTTGCCGGCAAAATAAAAGCCATGTCTTTCAGCAGCCATGTACACCTGTGAGTCACTGATCTGTACCCTGTCATATTCACACCTGACCCAGAGGTGGTGCTGTTTAACCATTGGCTGAATTATCCCCCCCCCCATCTGTTTGGTACCCACCATCTATTACATCCATCTCTCCTTTGCTAAATCTATTGCTCATACTGAGTTTTAATTTCTCAAATATGCTGTCCTCGCCGACACATTGTTGCTTGACTGAATTGATTTATTGTCACATGTACCGAAGTACAGTGAAAAGTATTTTTCTGCGGCCAAGGGAACGTACACAGTAGACAAAAAGAATAATCGACAAATAAATAATTGGTTACAGTGCAGAACAACGGCGGCACGGTGGCACAGTGGTTAGCACAGTTGCTTCACAGCACCACGGTCCCAGGTTCGATTTCCGGCTTGGGTCACTGTCTGTGCGGAGTCTGCATGTTCTCGTCTTTTTTTAAAAATATTTTTTTATTCTCCTTTTTCACATTTTCTCCCAAATTTACACCCAACAATAAACAATAATCAGTAACGAATGTAATGTCAATCCCCATATCAATAACAACGATCCCAACCTCCCACCAAACCCAAACATTGGCCCGCATGTTAACATAAACAAATGACAAAAAGGAATCAGGAATCACCCATAATCACCATTAACACACACAGCCCCCCTCCCCCCCAACCCCCCTAATGTTCGATGTGATCCAATTCTCAAAAGTGCATAATGAATAATGCCCACGAATTGTAGAACCCCTCCATCCTTCCCCTCAGTTCCTATTTGACCTTTTCAAGTGTTAAGAATTCCAGCAGATCCCCCTGCCACGCCAGGGCACAGGGTGGAGAGGTTGTTCTCCACCCTAACAGGATCCGCCTTCGGGCAATCTACGAGGCGAAGGCTACAACATCTGCCTCCGCGCCCGTTTCCAACCCCAGCAGGTCCGACACTCCGAATATGGCCTCCCAAGGGCCCGGGTCCAGTTTCGCGTGCACGACTTTTGAGATTACCCTAAACACCTCCTTCCAGTAATCTTCCAGCTTTGGACAGGACCAAAACATATGAACATAGTTTGCGGGGCCTCCCCCGTAAAGTTCACACACATCTTCTGCCCCCTCAAAGAGCCGGCTCATCCTCGCCCTTGTAAGGTGCACTCTATACATCACCTTCAGCTGTGTATCAGCTCCAACCTCGCACACGAGGTGGAGGCGTTCACCCTCTGGAGCACCTCCTACCAGCACCCCTCCTCCATACCCTCTCCCAACTCTTCCTCCCACTTTGCCTTGATCCCTTCTGGTGGCGCCTTCTCCTCCTCCAAAATAGCCTTGTAAACCGCCGATATTACCCCCTTCTCCAGTCCCCTGTCATCAGCACCTCCACCAGCAATGTGGAAGCCGGTTCTACTAGGAAGCTCTGTATCTCCTTTCTGGCAAAGTCTCGAACCTGCATGTATCTAAATATTTCCCCCTGCTCCAGCCCATACTTCGCTGTTCTCCCTGTGTCTGCGTGGGTTTCCTCCAGGTGCTCCTGTTTCCTCCCGCAAGTCCCAAAAGACGTGCTGTTAGGTGAATTGGACATTCTGAATTCTCCCTCTGTGTACCCGGATAGGCCCTGGAATGTGGCGATTAGGAGCTTTTCACAGTAACTTCATTGCAGTGTTAATGTAAGCCTACTTGTGACAATAAAGATTATTATTAATCAGGGCCAAACAAAGCAAATACGACATGAGCAAGAGCAGCATAGGGAGTTGTGAATAGTGTTTCACACGACCATTGGCATCTTCTCCTGCTCCAGCAGATTGATTTAAAAATCCTTGTTGTCTGGTGATTCGATAGACAGCACGCTGACCTCTGAGTCACAAAGTTCCAGGTTCAAGTCCCACACCAGGGCTTGAACACGAAGATCAACGCTGACACTCCAGTGAAGTACTGAGGAAATACTGCATTTTTGGAGGTGCTGTTTTTTGTTTGTTGTGTTACACCGAAGACCCATCTGCCTGCTTGGGTGGATCTCGTGGCACTATTTTGAAGAGGTACGGGGGCATTATGCTAGGTGACCTGACCAATATGTATCTCTCAATTTATGTCACAACAAAATAGATTATCTGGTTATTGTCAGTTGCTCTTTTGGGATGTTTGTTGTGTGCAACCTGGCTGTCACGTTTCCTGCTTATAACAGCAACTATACTTAAAAGAATCGGCTGAAAAGCATTTTGTGCCATCCAGCGGTCACAATATAAATAGTTATTCCTTTCTCTTAAGTCTGTTGGTGGCTTCATCCCACTGCACTGCCATAATCTGCCCCAATTCTACATTCTTACAACTTTTACTGACCTAACTGTGACCTGATCCGCTCTCCCTCTCTACTCCATCATAAGCAGCTATCCATGTCCTCTGGAACAGTCTGCGCCGATTGCTTGACTTGTCATAGCTTAAGCTGTTGCCGAGTTGCTCTTTGCTTCAACCCGACATTCAGCTCCACCTCCCTCACGCCTTTCCCTGCTTTCTTTTGTTTGGCTCATCCTTCACCTCACGGACTACCTATTTTACTCTGCTCGGCAAAGATCTCATTCTGACTGAGGAATTCATAAACAAACGTTAGCTCTTGTTCTCCCACCTGGAGATTCAATAAAAGTTTTAAAACAAACTGAAGAAATAGGAACCGGAGTGGGTCATACAGCTCCTTGAGCCTGCTCTGCTATTCCGTTAAATTATGGTGGATCTTGGACCTCATGTCCACTTTCTCCATACCTCTTCATTCTCTTTGCGTCCAAAATCAATCAGTCTCTCTTGAATATACTGAATGACTGAGCACTAGTAGCTGTTTAGGATAGAGGATTGCAAAGATTCACAAACCTGTGAGTGAAGAAGTTTCTCCTCATTTCCGTCCTAATTAGTTGATCCTGACCCACTAGGCCTGGACTCGCCAATCAGTGGAAACAGCCTCTCAGCTGTTTGACAGGCCCTGTCAAAGCCTTAAGGATTTTGTGCATTGCAACAAAATCACCTCTCATTCCTATAAACTATAGGAGTAGGTGCCCCATTCATCTCCATCTCTCCTCTTAGACAATTATCTCATTCCAGGAATTGATCTAGTGAATCTTCATTGCAGTGGCTCTAAACCAAGCCTATCCTTTCTTTTGTAAGGAGACCTAAACTATTCAAAGCACTCCACTAGTGTCCTGTATATTTTAAGAAGTCTTACGACACCAGGTTAAAGTCCAACAGGTTTGTTTCAAACACTAGCTTTCGGAGCACTGCTCCTTCCTCAGGTGAATGAAGAGGTAGATTCTAGAAACATATTGTGGCGCACAAAGACTCCGTGAGACAAACAGAGTGAAGTCGATGAGGCTTTATTAAGCGTGTCTGTTCCCCAGCAGCCTGATAGTAAACTGGCATGCGGGGGAAGGCACCGGCTTCTTATACTTCGCCTTCAGGGCGGAGTATGAGGTCAACGGCCAACCAGGACCTGGGATCTGTCAGCCAATGACATTAGGGCTTCCAGTCCCACATGACCCCCAATACATACTACCACACATATGTATAGACAAATTCAAAGTGCAAGACAATGCTTAGAATGTGAGCATTTGCAGTTAATTAAGTGTTTACAGATCCAGAGATAAGGGTAACCCCAGGTTAAAGAAGTGTGAATTGTCTCAAACCACACATGAGTGCGGCCTCAACCGGGACCTGGGTTTCATGTTGCATTACATTCATCCCCCACCATCTGGCCTGGGCTTGCGAAATCCTACCAACTGTCCTGGCGTGAGATAATTCACACCTCTTTAACCTGGGGTTACCCCTATCTCTGGATCTGTAAACACTTAATTAACTGCAAATTCAAGGATCAAGGAAAACCCAAAAGCTTTCTATAGGTATGTCAGGAATAAGCGAATGACTAGGGAAAGAGTAGGACCAGTCAAGGACAGGGATGGGAAGTTGTGTGTGGAGTCTGAAGAGATAGGCGAGATACTAAATGAATATTTTTCGTCAGTATTCACTCAGGAAAAAGATAATGTTGTGGAGGAGAATGCTGAGACCCAGGCTAATAGAATAGATGGCATTGAGGTACGTAGGGAAGAGGTGTTGGCAATTCTGGACAGGCTGAAAATAGATAAGTCCCCGGGTCCTGATGGGATTTATCCTAGGATTCTCTGGGAGGCCAGGGAAGAGATCGCTGGACCTTTGGCTTTGATTTTTATGTCATCATTGGCTACAGGAATAGTGCCAGAGGACTGGAGGATAGCAAATGTGGTCCCTTTGTTCAAAAAGGGGAGCAGAGACAACCCCGGCAACTATAGACCGACCGGTGAGCCTCAAGTCTGTCGTGGGTAAAGTCTTGGAGGGGATTATAAGAGACAAGATTTATAATCATCTAGATAGGAATAATATGATCAGGGATAGTCAGCATTGCTTTGTGAAGGGTAGGTCAGGCCTCACAAACCTTATCGAGTTCTTTGAGAAGGTGACTGAACAGGTAGACGAGGGTAGAGCAGTTGATGTGGTGTATATGGATTTCAGCAAAGCATTTGATAAGGTTCCCCACGGTAGGCTATTGCAGAAAATACGGAGGCTGGGGATTGAGGGTGATTTAGAGACGTGGATCAGAAATTGGCTAGCTGAAAGAAGACAGAGGGTGGTGGTTGATGGGAAATGTTCAGAATGGAGTACAGTCACAAGTGGAGTACCACAAGGATCTGTTCTGGGGCCGTTGCTGTTTGTCATTTTTATCAATGACCTAGAGGTCATAGAGGGCAGAAGGGTGGGTGAGTAAATTTGCAGTCGGTGGTGTTGTCGATAGTGTGGAAGGATGTAGCAGGTTACAGAGGGATATAGATAAGCTGCAGAGCTGGGCTGAGAGGTGGCAAATGGAGTTTAATGTAGAGAAGTGTGAGGTGATTCACTTTGGAAGGAATAACAGGAATGCGGAATATTTGGCTAATGATAAAGTTCTTGGAAGTGTGGATGAGCAGAGGGATCAAGGTGTCCATGTACATAGATCCCTGAAAGTTGCCACCCAGGTTGATAGGGTTGTGAAGAAGGCCTATGGAGTGTTGGCCTTTATTGGTAGAGGGATTGAGTTCCGGAGTCAGGAGGTCATGTTGCAGCTGTACAGAACTCTGGTACGGCCGCATTTGGAGTATTGCGTACAGTTCTGGTCACCGCATTATAGGAAGGACGTGGAGGCTTTGGAGCGGGTGCAGAGGAGATTTACCAGGATGTTGCCTGGTATGGAGGGAAAATCTTATGAGGAAAGGCTGATGGACTTGAGGTTGTTTTCGTTGGAGAGAAGAAGGTTAAGAGGAGACTTAATAGAGGCATACAAGATGATCAGAGGATTAGATAGGGTGGACAGTGAGAGCCTTCTCCCGCGGATGGAAATGGCTGGCACGAGGGGACATAGCTTTAAACTGAGGGGTAATAGATATAGGACAGAGGTCAGAGGTAGGTTCTTTACGCAAAGAGTAGTGAGGCCGTGGAATGCCCTCCCTGCTACAGTAGTGAACTCGCCAACATTGAGGGCATTTAAAAGTTTATTGGATAAACATATGGATGATAATGGCATAGTGTAGGTTAGATGGCTTTTGTTTCGGTGCAACATCGTGGGCCGAAGGGCCTGTACTGCGCTGTATCGTTCTATGTTCTAAATGCTTGCATTCTAAGCATTGTCTTACATCTTTGAATTTGTCTATATATATGTTTCTGGAATCTACCTCTTCACTCACCTGAGGAAGGAGCAGTGCTCCGAAAGCTAGTGTTTGAAACAAACCTGTTGGACTTTAACCTGCTGTTGTAAGACTCCTTGCTGTGCTCACCTCAGTCCAACGCCGGCATCTCCACATCATGGCTACCATCGACACCGCAAACTGCCGACTCAAAGTGGAGAGGATCTCCAGGATCTCTGCATATAGACACTGACATTAAGTTTCTACAAAGATGCAAGAAAGCAGACAAGATCCCGAAAGGGCTACAGATCACAAACCCACTCAAGTCGACCTACAACACAGACTACGCTGAGAGACTCTGCCGTCGCACCTCTCTCACACTCCTCAACCACCTCGTAAGCCAGCTCTACAGCAGACGACGCAACCTGGAAACCAAGATAGAGGCCATATTCTCAACTTGCGCTCAGGACGCAACAGACCAGCTGCGGAACACCGCCAAACAGATGAGACAATGATACTATGCCACCTATATGCACACCAAGAACAGGAAGCTTGAGAAACTCTGCATCACCACCAGCAGCAACCAAGCCTCCCCCGGTACCACAGTAGAAACCAATACAGGAAAATCTATTGTCTACTTGTCAGACTACACCCTTCAACCAGACGAAATCGAAGTCCTCAGCAGAGGGCTCAATTTCTGCACCACCACCAAAATGGACCCCATCAGTCTCGCGGCAGACACAGAGGAATTCATCAGGCGAATGAGGCTCTGGGAATTCTTCCACAGACCCCAAGAGGCCGACAGCGAACCTAAGGAGACTACCAATGAACCGGAACAGCAGACCGAGAGATCTCCGGTGCGGCAACCGAAGAGGAAAGAGTCGAATTGGACCCCTCCGGAAGGCCGCTGCCCTAGACTTGACATGTATGCTCAAGCCGTCAGGAGTCGCGTCAATGCCAGATTCATCAGTCGCAATCACAAGACAGCCCCAAACGTCACCCAAGCACAATGCAACGCCATCCGCGCTCTCAAGACCAACCGTAACATTGTCATCAAACCAGCAGACAAAGGAGGGGCCACCGTCATACTGAACAGAACTGACTACTGCAAAGAAGTATACCGACAACTCAACAACCAGGAACACTACAGACAGTTACCCGCAGATCCGACCAAGGAACACATCCGCCAACTCAACAGACTGATCAAGACCTTGGATCGAGACCATCAGAGCACCCTACGTGCTCTCATCCCACGTACTCCCCGCATTGGAGATCTCTACTGCCTCCCGAAAATACACAAGGCCAACACACCAGGCCGTCCTATCGTTTCAGGCAATGGGACCCTGTGTGAGAACCTCTCTGGCTACATCGAGGGCATCTTGAAACCCATCGTACCGGGTACGCCCAGCTTCTGCCGCGACACGATGGACTTCCTACAGAAACTCAGCACCCATGGACCAGTTGAACCAGGAACATTCCTTGTCACAATGGATGTCTCGGTACTCAACACCAGCATCCCCCATGACGACGGCATTGCTGCAACAGCCTCAGTTCTCAACACTGACAACTGCCAATCTCCAGACGCAATTCTGCAACTCATCCACTTCATTCTGGATCACAACGTCTTCACCTTCGACAACAAGTTCTTCATCCAGACGCACGGAACAGCCATGGGGACCAAATTCGCACCTCAATATGCCAACACCTTCATGCATAAGTTTGAACAAGATTTCCTCACAGCATACGACCTTCAACCGACGTTATACACCAGATACATCGATGACATTTATTTCCTTTGGACCCACAGCGAAGAATCACTGAAACGACTACACCATGACATCAATAAGTTCCATCCCACCATCAGACTCACCATGGACTACTCTCCAAAATCAGTTGCATTCTTGGACACACTCATCTCCTTCAAGGATGGTCACCTCAGCACTTCGCTTTACTGCAAGCCCACGGATAACCTCACGATGCTCCACTTCTCCAGCTTCCACCCTAAACACATATTAAAGAAGCCATCCCCTATGGACAAGCCCTCCGTATACACATGATCTGCTCAGACGAGGAGGAGTGTGACAGACATCTACAGACGCTGAAAGAAATGAAATGAAATGAAATGAAAATCGCTTATTGTCACAAGTAGGCTTCAAATGAAGTAACTGTGAAAATGCCCTCGTACGAACGGGATATGGCGCTCGACTCATCGAACGACAGTTCCAATGCGCCACAGCAAAAAAAAACACCGACCTCCTCAGAAGACAAACATGGGACACAACCGACAGAGTACCCTTCATTGTCCAGTACTTTCCTGGAGCGGAGAAACTACGACATCTTCTTCGCAGCCTTCAACACGTCATCGATGAAGATGAACATCTTGCCAAGGTCATCCCCACACCCCCCAATACTTGCCTTCAAACAACCGCGCAACCTCAAACAAACCATTGTTTGCAGCAAACTACCCAGCCTTCAGAACAGCGACCACGACACCTCACAACCCTGCCATGGCAATCTCTGCAAGACGTGCCAGATCATCGACATGGATACCACCATTACACGTGAGAACACCACCCACCAGGTACGTGGTACATACTCGTGCGACTTGGCCAACGTTGTCTACCTCGTATGCTGCAGGAAAGGATGTCCCGAAGCGTGGTACATTGGCGAGACCATGCAGACGCTGCAACAACGAATGAACGGACATCGTACGACAATCACCAGGCAGGAATGTTCCCTTCCAGTCGGGGAACACTTCAGCAGTCAAGGGCATTCAGCCTCTGATCTCCGGGTAAGCGTTCTCCAAGGCGGCCTTCAGGACGCGCGACAACGCAGAATCGCCAAGCAGAAAGTTATAGCCAAGTTCCGCACACCTGAGTGCGGCCTCAACCGGGACCTGGGATTCATGTCGCATTACATTCATCCCCCACCATCTGGCCTGGGCTTGCAAAATCCTACCAACTGTCCTGGCTTGAGACAGTTCACACCTCTTTAACCTGGGGTTACCCCTATCTCTGGATCTGTAAAGATTTAATCACCTGCTAATGCTCACATTCCAAGCATTGTCTTGGATCTTTGAATTTGTCTATATATGTGTTTCTGGAACATACCTCTTCATTCACCTGAGGAAGGAGCAGCGCTCCGAAAGCTAGTGTTTGAAACAAACCTGTTGGACTTTAACCTGGTGTTGTAAGACTTCTTACTGTGCTCACCCCAGTCCAACGCCGGCATCTCCACATCCTGTATATTTTAGATATAGTAAGTATAATAACCATTAGCTCTGCTTTCAGAAGTCTGTTAAAAAAGCAATATTGATAAGAACTTGTCCTGTTTCCACAGAATGTGCTTTTGACCGTTATAAGCTGGTGGTACAGGTCGTTATTGGAGAGCAGCGAGGTGAAGGGGTGAAGTATGTTGTCAACTTATCTTGATTGCTTTACATTTGATCCTATGATTTTTTGTTGCCTTCTTCAGCGCAAGGTGCTCCCTCCTTGCACAGGTACGCTTTCACCTTGCTTTAGTATTGAGGGGATTCGGCAAGGAAAGCGTGTTACTGGCAGCAGCGATCACTGGATGGGTGTGCGGGAGCAGCAACACCTGCTGATTGCTTCTTCCTCACTGCGTGCTGGCCAGTTACAGTGCTTCCGAATGTCACCTGAGCAGATCCAGTAACACAACACAGACCAAGGGCAGGAATTTCCTCGCAAACGTCTGGACCTTTTGTACTCCATAAGACCATAAGACATAGGAGCGGAGTTAAGGCCATTCGGCCCATCGAGTCCACTCCACCATTCAATCATGGCTGATTTCAACTCCATTTACCCGCTTTCTCTCCACAGCCCTTAATTCCTCGAGAAATCAAGAATTTATCAACTTCTGTCTTAAAGACACTCAACGTCCCGGCCTCCACCGCCCTCTGTGGCAATGAATTCCACAGACCCACCACTCTCTGGCTGAAGAAATTTCTCCTCATCTCTGTTCTAAAGTGACTCCCTTTTATTCTGAGGCTGTGCCCCCGGGTCCTAGTCTCCCCTGCTAATGGAAACAACTTCCCTACATCCACTCTATCTAAACCATTCATTATCTTGTAAGTTTCTATTAGATCTCCCCTCAACCTCCTAAACTCCAATGAATATAATCCCAGGATCCTCAATGCGTCTGTTGACACAAACCCAGGATCCCATACCTCTTACTTTTTAAAAATAGATTTAGAGTATCCAATTCTTTTTTTTTTTCCAATTAAGGGCCAATTTAGCGTGGCCAATCCACCTACCTTGCACATCTTTTTTGGGTTGTGGGGGTGAGTCCCACGCAGACATGGAGAGAATGTGTCCAATGTCTTACTGACCTGTTTTCTCAACCTGCGCTGCCATTTGTACACATCTACCCACTCTGTTCCTGCACCCCCCGTTGGAATTATATATTTTATTTTGTATTGCCCCTCCTTGTTCTTCCGGCAAAAATGTATCAGTTCAGACTTGCAAGGTTTAATGCTTCGAGGTATAAAACCCTTCCAATTAAAGAAGACTCTTAAGGTCTGAATTCTTAATTTCTACCTTGTGGGGCCTCGGATGCACTTGACCTACACGGTATGAATAACTGGTATTTATGAATTTATTAAGCAAGAGTTTACATATACTTAAGAAGTAATGAAAACAACATAGAAGTTTCTCATCTTTCAAAAACCTAGGAATTCCTGGTATTGTTAGCACAGAGTGCCTCTCTATTTGTCGTTGAACTGTGTTCTGAAGTATCATACCCCATGAAGCCATGTGTCAACAAGGATTATGGTTTCTCAACTTCTATCTCCCAGTCTCTCATTCGTCCTTTTTTGGGAGATGGTCCAAATCCTCCCTCCTATTGACTATAGAGTGCAAATCATCTTATGTCACCCCCACATTTGTAACACAAGTCAAATAGACAGAAAACGAGTATTCATCTCTTTTCCCCGGGCCTCAAAATTTACATTACATTACAAAAAATAATACATTTCTTCCAGAAACAAGGAAGCCATAAACAATATCCCATTCTCTTGTCAACATATTTTAACCCAACCCCCCACAGATATCAGAAAATAAAGTTTTCCTCTGGTGCAGATCAATTAAAGCAATACATGGTTTATTTAAAGATCAGGGGCGAAATTCTCCTATCCGCCCCGCCACATTTCTGCGCTGACCGGCCGGCGGGAGTCTCCGTAACGCCGGCCGGTCAATGGGGTTTCCCATTGTGGGGCAGCCCCATGCCGTCGGGAAATCCCCGGGCGCCGGCAGAACGGAGACTCCCGCCGGCGGAGAATGACGCCCAAGGTGTCATGCTAAGTTCAGACTGCTGAGCTCAGTGCTGTTAACTATTCCTTTGAAGCAGAAATCTCCTTGAATTCAGCCTTTGTGGCACCATTAAAGTCATAAATTCATCAAGTATAATTTCTCACAAGCAACTGTTTTATCTCGGCCCTCTTCTCGGCAAGCTGGGCTTTTCATTTCTGTTCACCTCTTCCAAAGCCCTTCCAGACAGTTGACTTCCGGAGGTCACAGCTGCCAGCGACCGACTTCGAATTGTCAGTGTCAATATCTGTACCTTCATATCTTACTTGCATGTGTCCTCGTAGGGGAGGCGCAGACGTCCATATCACAATCTCGGACCAGTCTCCAACAGTGGCTAGGATACTGGTCAGAAGCCCCAATATTTTAGTTTAATTTTCTAAGACTGTGAGAAAAGGTTACTTCGCCAAGGCATGAGTGCACGAAGAAATCGGGATATGGTATATTAAAACAAACTTTATTACTAAAACAATTAAAATCTTTAACATCATACCAGAAAATAGCTTACAATTACCCCATGTAGGGATCCTACTTGTAGCATCTCTTATTTTCCAATAAAAGACGGAGTCCGGTGGTAGTTTGAGATTGAGTTTATTGCAAAACTTGGTTAGTGAACTTTCAAAATACTAACAAAAGAAACAAAAGCACAGCAGGGCAAAAGGAAGAGAACAGTGGGAAAGAAGAAGGAAGAGAGAGGCACCAAGAGCTTTTTACCTGCACGCTCTGGTATCGCCCCTCCTCTCTGCCCCTAAGGGTTACAAGTTTTGAATTGTGATTTCTGAATAGTGCTCCATACCATCAGTCACACCGATCTCTAACTTACTGGCTGTGCACATTTGCAGCCTGGATCCTGAAACGCTGGTGTGACACTCACTCATCACCGCGAAACTGCAAATGTATAAAGTGATTCGCACTGTCGCTTCACAGCACCACGTTCAATTCCCAGCTTGGGTACTGTCTACGGTGTCTGCACATTCTCTCCGTGTCTGCGTGGGTTAACTCCGGATGCTCCAATTTCCTCCCACAAGTCTCGAAAGATGTGCTGCAGGTCATTTGGACATTCTGAATTCTCCCTCCGTGTACCTGAACAGGCGCCGGAATGTGGCAACTAGGGGCGTTTCACAGTAACTTCATTGCAGTGTCAATGTAAGCCTACTTGTGACAATAATAAAGATTATTATTATTATAATCTGACCTTGTAATTTCATCTATAACCCAACTAATTCTTTATTTGACTTAACCACAGTTACAATATTTTCAAAACTTGGTTTCAATATTTCCCTACACTACTCAATACAGTGAATACAATACCTTTATTATATCTTTATTCCCACTTAAACGACAAAAAAAAATCTCAGCCCTCAATCCACTTTAACCACCAATGGCACATTAGAATACTTGCTTTACAGAGCTGTTCTTTAAGAAAGAGAAATCTCTTGATATTGTTTTAAAGTCAAGATCTGACTCCTATCAGACCCAAACAGAAACTGGCTGTATTTCTAAGTAACATGCTTCTCAGCTTGTTTCAGCTCCCCCTTGTTCTCAGACAAGTCTGCACTGCTGTAAAGACTGTTCAACTTTTTTTAACTGAACTGCAGTCAGAGCAAAACTGCTTGACTTCTGGACACAGCTTCAGTCAGAACAGAACTGAACTGCTTTCTCAAAATGCCTAAGGCATTAGCACCACCCAGTAACGGCATCACCACCACCCAGTAACGGCATCACCATACCAAGCTGAAATCTAATTAACTCCACAGGGAATTCCCTTCATCAAAGCAAAATTCCGTTAGCCCAAGCCTTTTAGATGGTTTAATTGCACCCCTGGCTCCCAAAGTATATTTGCAATTCCAACTAGGACTTCTTCTAAAACATGGCTGCAGCAGTCACACACTCATTAACCCAGGCACTTAACCCTTACTGCATCAAATACTTATAATACAATATATCTGACATTCCTACATTCATCGTACCCAGGAGGTCATGACCCAGTGACCAGTTCATCACACAGAAGGTTTTTAGATACATGGCTGGCATCCATCTTATGAGCACAACTATGTCAGTGCATACATCATTGGCTTAGCAATGAATGTATGCTGATGAAAGTAGCTCCAGGACCTCCGTTGTTGACTTTGTCCTGCACCGAAATGCTGAAGACATGTCTGAGACAGCAGAGAAGGAAACTGTTCAGCCTTTTCTCCTGCCTAGCTTATCTTGTCCAGGTCTCACGACCGGGGAGGTGTGCGCTGAGAATGACGGCTTGTTAGACTCGCAGTTTACTATTCTCAGTCAGTTTGGTGTTGCTTCCCACTCATTCGGTTTTGGACATGAGAGCCGCAGATTATATGATGCATATGTTAATTTCAGCATCAAGTTACGCATTTCTGGTGATTGTAGAGCCGAGATATGTGAAGTTGTCAACAATCTGCAGGGTCACATTGTCAAGGCTGATAGATGACAGTGTGGCAACATCCAAGACCATGACACCTGTCTTCCTGACACTGATGGTCAAACCAAACTCTTTACCGGCGTGAGAGAGGCTGTTCATGAACTCTTTACCGGCGTGAGAGAGGCTGTTCATTAACTCTTTACCGGCGTGAGAGAGGCTGTTCATTAACTCTTTACCGGCGTGAGAGAGGCTGTTCATTTGTTGCTGAAGGTGATCCTCAGTACGGAATGCTACTGTGACATCATCAGCATAGAGCAACTCTGAGGATTTGGCACCCGATTATGTATCTGGGAACACATTCTTGCTGTCACATGTTGTGTAGTGATATCAGCAGTGTCTGCGCGGGCATTACCACTTTGATTGTATAAGCAACACCCTTAATACACCTCTCATCGTGCGTTAAGAATCCAGAGTGTGGGAACCTCCATATCTTTTATCTTTGCGGCAGCAAATAAATATAACCGGAGAGAAAACTGGCGACGAGGATTTGGGCAGAAAAATCGCTGGAAAGAAGATTTTCGCTGACTAATTGTGGGATGGCGTCAGAAGCGATTGAAGGTTCTCAGGACCGGCCTTCTCACTCAAAGACATTGGGCAAAGCACCTCTGCAGATGTGAAGATTTAACCAAAGCTTTTGACAGAAACTGTGAGTAAGAAGACCAACGGTCGGGGAAGACTTGCCTGCATTGAACTGAGTGGGGTCTGGGCTGTCGGGACCACGCACGTGGCGAAGCTACACAGGCTGCAGGGACCGGAGATTTCCAAGTCTACTGACTATGCATGGGCATCTCACTACTCTGGAGAAAAGTCAAAATACTAAAGCATAAATGGGAAAGATTCCCTCATTTGTTCAAGGGATTGTTTGTACCATACGTTCCAACACAGTCAGAAGGGAGGAAATGTAGACCCTCAAGGCCAGGATCCGAAAATGGGCCACGTGGACATGTTTGGTGAGGTTAAGAAACATGGAATTCATATGAGGAAAGGTTCCAGTTGCTTTTGGAACTTGCTTCTGGATCCTTCTGGTTGGTTGAAGAGACCTTCAAGCCCAACTTGACAATCAATCTTTTTAAAGTCTGGTCTTCTTCAGATGTATTTGCTGATGAGCTTGGTTGCTGTGTCCTGTCTTTCCCATGTACAGCGCTGTGAGAGCTGACTCTGCTGGCTGTCTCTGAGCTGACTCTGGCTCCTCTTTAAATTCTAGTCTTCCTTAGATGTATTAGCTATTTTAGCTCGGCTGCTCTGCCCTGTACCTTTCCCATGGCCGAGCTGACTGTAATCTGACTCTGAGCTGCTTCTCTTGTTCCTTCTCTGCTTCTCTCTGAGTTCTGGTTCTGGGTAGTTCCTGCTCTGGTCTCCAGGTTTATATATTTTTCTAACAGTTATTAAGTTTTTATGACGTAATTGTAAAGTAACATTTTTCACTTTGATTGTAAAAAGTATCATAGAATTTACAGTGCAGAAGGAGGCCTTTCTGCCCATCAAGTCTGCACCGGCTCTTGGAAAGAGCACCCTACCCAAGGTCAACACCTCCACACCCTATCCCCATAACCCAGTAACTCCACCCAACACTAAGGGCAATTTATCATGGCCAATCCACCTAACCTGCACATCTTTGGACTGTGGGAGGAAACCGGAGCACCCGGAGGAAACCCACGCACACACTGGGAGGACGTGCAGACTCCGCACAGACAGTGACCCAAGCCGGAATCGAACCTGGAACCCTGGAGCTGTGAAGCAATTGAGCTATCCACAATGCTACTGTGCTGCCCAGTATCTTTGATCTAAACTTTCTAATCCAACTAAGTATTCATTTTGACATGACTTCACTTCATAGATCTGATTACATTATGTCCTTTGTGATATTCAAGAGGTATTTCTTTTGATTTGGTTCCTGCCATTTCTATAGTTTTATTTTCCAATTGTGTCCTCAGCTCATAATTTTGGCTTTGAATTATGTTTCTCGTAGACTGATAGTCTCCAGTTTTCTTTAATTTACCTGGTGTTAGCAAATTTTCACACCTAGAATGTCACCAAATTCAACTGAACCTCATCCTTCCTTTTCCAGATCCTTACTGAGATAGTTACTTTCAATGAAGGTGTGAGCCATTGTTTTTGGCTTCATTCAAAATCCTGTTTGTCTTGTTTGCCTTGTTTTAAGCCTGCTTGACCAAGGATATCTGCATTTTACAATCCTTCTCTGGCAGCTGCTGTTAACCCTTTGTGGGATCTTTCCCTGTATCCTCTCATGTTTCTCTCAGACCAGATATTGCCAGATTTCCATGGTTCAAATGACACATCTTTCCATATTATCAATAACAATCGCCATAGTCAGGAAGAAGATGAAACCATTTTACAATTTATAGTGGTAAGAAGATTAGCTAGACATCATGGATTTAGTTCAATACTTGATGATATTCTTCGAGATGGGTTGGTTTGTGGGCTACACAGCGAAGCAATTCAGAAGAAAGTGCTTACGGTAAGTGATTTAACGTAGAAAGCTGCTGTGGGAGTTGCCACATCTATGTAGCTATGTTGCTGTAGAAGTTGCCACATCTATGTAGCTTGCTATGAGAGAAGCTTCGCAGATAGGGGCTGAAGCAAAGATCCACAAAATGGATACCTCAAGGAACAATGCTGAAAAGATGCAACCATGGGTGGCACGGTAGCACAGTGGTTAGCTCTGTTGCTTCACAGCTCCAGGGTCCCAGGTTCGATTCCCACTTGGGCCACTGTCTGTGTGGAGTCTGCACGTTCTCCCCGTGTCTGTGTGGGTTTCCTCCGGGTGCTCCGATTTCCTCCCACAAGTCCCGAAAGACATACTGTTAGGTGAATTGGACATTCTGAATTCTCCCTCAGTGCACCTGAGCGGGCGCCGGAATGTGGCGACTAGGGGATTTTCACAGTAACTTCATTGCAGTGTTAACGTAAGCCCACTTGTGACAATAATAAAGATTATTATTATGTCATCGTCCGACACAGGTTGGACACTCAGCATGCAAGAACTGTGGCAAAAAGGGCCATATTGCCTAGGCGTGCTTGCCTTAGAAAATCTCTTCTACACCAGGAAATTGCAAGAAGAGCAATACAGTTAAACAATCTAGTAGTGTCTACAAATTAGTGGCTGAAGCTCAAGATCACTCGAAAAGATGCGAAACTGAGCTACAGCAAGAGACAAAGCTAGGTGTTTTGTCAATGCAGGGAGATCAACGATAGTTTTGGGCATATCTAAAACTTGCTCATGAAATTAAAATGGATGTGAATACGGGCGCAGCTGTATCGCTACTACCCAAGACAATTTATCATTAAAAGCTGAAGCATCTGCCTTTAAAACCAGCAGTTGTGATACTAAGGACTTACACTGAAGATGTCGTACCATTAAAAGGATGCATTATGGTGAAAGTTGATGCAAAGGGACAGACGGTGAAGCTGCCTCTTTACGTGGAAACCTTCCTACTCTATTTGGCAGAGCGTGGTTGGCCAAGATTAGGTTTAACTGGGACGCAGTCGATCAATTAGTGGATTCAAAGAGCAATTTGCAATAATTTCTGAAGAAGTCCTAGAAGGTGTTCAAAGATTCACTCGGCTCTATGACTGGATCCATGATGTGGAGATGCCGGCGTTGGACTGGGGTGAGCACAGTAAGAAGTCTTACAACACCAGGTTAAAGTCCAACAGGGTGAATCTGTGCTCTGAAAGCTAGTGATTCGATGACATATTCGTCATCAGTTTGAGTGAACAGGAACACTTGACAAATTTGGAAGCTACCCTGAAGCTGTTACAGAGCCACAACCTGAGAGTTGAGAAGAAAACTTGCGACCTTTTCAAGTTACCCATAAATTACCTTGGTCATATTATCCACAAAGACGGTTCACACAAAGAACCAAAAAAATGACAGCAATCCTAGAAGCACCACCTCCTCAAAATGTGATACAATTATGTTGTGTTGGGTGTTCCGATACACAAATGAACCAACACGGTTGTAGATGGGACAACTCTGTTTTATTGTCTTGTACAATTATAACTAATAACTGCTGGCTGAGGTTCGTGCTTCACCAGCTAACCTGTGGACCTAGCCCTTTCACTATCTTGGTGAGGCATTCAGCACATGGTCTATGTCTGAGTGGCACGCTGTGAGCTCTGTGCTCTGAGCTATCTCCTGGTAGAATGAGCGGGAACTGTGGTGTTCCCTGTTTTATAGTGCGTGTGCTCTCACTGGTGATTGGCTGAGATGTTGTGTGTGTGTTGGTTGGTCCAACTACCTGTCCATCAGTGTGTGTGTGATTGCACCATGATATGCTAATGTGGATATCATGACATCCCTCTTTTCACAAGGATATGTACCAACATGCTAATGAATATTAGTGTGTACTGAGTGCATCTGAGTATGTGTGTGCAATATTTACAACATGTACATGAGGCTAAACTATATACAGAGGAAGGTGTCAGGTGCAACAGAGCAATGCGGTTGTACCACTAACAAAACAAATGCAATCAGCAAACGACGAGAGAGAACTTCTGGAACGACAAGAAAGAAACACGTTAACAGTATTGTAAACAATTCAGTGAGTCCAATGTGCTAACAGGCTCATGAGTCCAGTCTATCAGGTGGGCGACGAATTTGGGTTGACCGTCTCAAGGGTGGGTCAGGATCCACCGGCTGAGGAGTAGGCAGAGTGGCAGGAAGCTCAACGAAGTCGACATCAGGGTCAACAGGAGAGCGTGGCACCGGTGCATGATCTCGTAGCGAGCGCGGAAGCAGCCGAAGGACCCGCCGATTACGTCGGCGAATGGAGCCATCAAGCATGCGAACCAGGAACGAGCGGGGAGCCACGCGGCGGTTGCCGACCAGCCACCCTCCGGTATGTGGACGTTGTCTCCAGGCGCCAGGGCAGGAAGATCAGTTGCCCGAGCGCCATGTGCCACCTTCTACTGAGCACGCTGTTGTTGCATCCTCCGCAGTACTGGAGCATGGTCGGGTTCAGGAACATGAATGGACAGCACAGTGGTCCTGAGGGTGCGACCCATCAACAGCTGGGCTGGCGAGAGGCCCGTGGACAGTGGGGCTGAGCGATAGGCCAGCAGGGCTAAACAGAAGTCCGATCCGGCACCAGCAGCCTTGCAGAGGAGCCACTTCACGACGTGGATGCCCTTTTCCACCTTGCCATTTGACTGGGGATGTAAAGGACTGGACGTCACGTGTGTGAAGTTGTATGAAGTGGCAAAAGAAGACCATTCTTGGCTCGCAAAACAAGGCCCGTTGTCAGACACGACGGTGAGCGGAATTCCATGGCGAGCGAAGGTTTCTTTGCTGATGCTGTCATGTCGTGCAGGCGTATGACCTCCGGATAATTTGAAAAGTAGTCAATCAGAATGACGTAGTCCCTGCCGAGCGCATGAAAGAGGTCCACACCCACCTTCGCCCAGGGGGACGTGACCAACTCATGGGGCTGAAGCGTCTCAGGGGGTTGCGCCGGTTTAAACCTTTGGCAGGTGGGGCAGTTGAGCACCATGTTAGCGATGTCGTCGCTGATGCCCGGCCAATACACCGCTTCTCGGGCCCTCCGCCTGCATTTTTCAACTCCGAGATGGCCTTTGTGCAGTTGTTCGAGGACAAGCCGGTGCATGCTGTGTGGGATCACAATCCGGTCCAACTTCAGGAGGACACCATCAATGACGGCCAAGCCCCGGACATTGTAGAATTGTGGGCACTGCCCCTTGAGCCACCCTTCGGTCATGTGGCGCATTACACGCTGTAGAAGGGGGTCAGCCGCAGTGTCACGGCGAATGTGGGCCAGACGTGCGTCAGTGGCCGGCAGATTGGCCGATGTGAAGGCTACTTGTGCGTCGACCTGACAAACGAAACCCTCCGATTCGGGCGGTGTGTTCACCGCCCTGGACAGAGCATCCGCGATGATGAGGTCCTTTCCCGGGGTGTAGACAAGTTGGAAGTCGTACCTCCGGTGCTTGAGCAGAATGCGCTCGAGGCGAGGGGGTCATATCGTTGAGGTCCTTCTGAATGAAGGAGGGCGGTCGTCGGTCTCCACAGTGAACGCGGAAGACCATACACATAATCGTGGAATTTGTTGATGTCGGTCAACAAGCCTAGGCACTCCTTTTCAATCTGCGCATAGCGCTGTTCTGTGGGGGTCATGGTCCGCGAGACATAGGCGACCGGGGCCCAGGGCAGCATGGTAGCATTGTGGATAGCACAATTGCTTCACAGCTCCAGGATTCCAGGTTCGATTCCGGCTTGGGTCACTGTCTGTGCGGAGTCTGCACATGCTCCCCGTGTGTGCGTGGGTTTCCTCCGGGTGCTCCGGTTTCCTCCCACAGTCCAAAGATGTGCAGGTTAGGTGGATTGGCCACGCTAAATTTCCCTTAGTGTCCAAAATTGCCCTTAGTGTTGGGTGGGGTTACTGGGTTATGGGGATTGGGTGGAGGTGTTGACCTTGGGTAGGGTGCTCTTTCCAAGAGCCGGTGCAGACTCGATGGGCCGAATGGCCTCCTCCTGCACTGTAAATTCTATGATGGTGCGGTGTCGTCCCATTGCAAGAGTACCGCCCCAATGCCGGACTGGCTGGCGTCAGTCGAGATCTTGGTGTCCTGAGTGGTATCGAAAAACGCCAGTACCGGGGCGGTGGTGAGCTTGACCTTGAGCTCCTCCCATTCACTCTGGCGTGCGGGCAGCCACTGCAATTCCGTTGTCTTCTTGACCAGGTGGCGAAGAGCCGTTGTGTGGGAGGCCAGGTTGGGAATAAACTTCCCCAGGAAGTTGACCATCCCGAGAAAGCGCAACACTGCCTCCTTGT
This sequence comes from Scyliorhinus torazame, assembly GCF_047496885.1. NCBI lineage: Eukaryota > Metazoa > Chordata > Chondrichthyes > Carcharhiniformes > Scyliorhinidae > Scyliorhinus > Scyliorhinus torazame. Next base: position 13,901,599 of record NC_092720.1, read on the forward strand.
CTGCCAGCTGCTGCATGGCTGCGATGGCTGCCACTTTGTCGGCATCCGGCCGCACCCCTGACCGGGATATGTGGTTCCCCCAAAAACTTTAGCTCAGTCTGGCCAAAAGAGCACTTGACTCGGTTGAGGCGCAGGCCCTGATCTCGTATCCTTGCAAAGACACGCTGGAGACGACTGATGTGTTCCTGTGGTGGACCAGATGATAACGTCGTCTACATAGACGCGTACCCCTTCGATGCCCTCCATCATCTGTTCCATGATGCGATGGAACACCTTGGAGGCCGAGATGATGCCAAACGGCATCCTATTGTAGCAGTATCTGCCAAAGGGAGTGTTGAAAGTGCACAGCTTCCTGCTGGACTGATCCAGTTGAATCTGCCAAAACCCTTTGAGGCATCAAGCTTGATGAATATTTTTGCCCGAGCCATTTCGCTCGTGATTTCTTCTCGTTTGGGTATGTGGTAGTGTTCCCTCATAATGTTGTTGTTCAGGTCTTTTGAGTCGATGCAGATCCGGAGCTCGCCGGAGGGCTTCTTGACGCACAACATGAAGCTGACCCATGGCGTTGGCTCCGTGACCCGGGAAAGCACTCCTTGGTCCTGCAGGTCCTGCAGCTGCTGCTTGAGGCGGTCCTTGAGTGGTGCTGGGTCTCTATGAGGTGCGTGAATGACCGGGGTGGCGTCCGGTTTGAGCCATATTCTGTATGTGTAGGGCAGTGTGCCCATGCCCTCGAAAACCTCCTGGTTGTGCGCGAGGAGTGAGTGGAGCTGCGCCCTAATGTCTGCATCCGGGAAATCGGACGTGCCTTCTGGAGGCAGAGTGTGTGCCCGCTGAACCAGGTGGAGGATCTTGCATGCCTGTGCGCCTAACAGAGAGTCCTTCGAGGATCCAACTATTTCAAAAGACAATGTGGCTTTATGTGAGTTGTGTGTAACCTCGAGCTGGCAGGACCCCGTGGCCGGGATAACGTTTCCGTTATAGTCAACCAGCTGACAGTGGGATGGCAGAATCGGTGGTTTAACCTTCAAGGTCTGGAAGGCTGACCATGCAAGGAGATTGGCGGAGGCACCAGTGTCCAAGCGAAATGTGATGGGTGATCGGTTGACCGTTAGGGTGGCACACCACTCATCTGTCTGAGTGGCACACTGTGAGCTCTGTGCTCTGAGCTATCTCCTGGTAGAATGAGCGGGAACTGTGGTGTTCCCTGTTTTATAGTGCGTGTGCTCTCACTGGTGATTGGCTGAGATGTGTGTGTGTTGGTTGGTCCAACTACCTGTCCATCAGTGTGTGTGTGATTGCACCATGATATGCTAATGTGGATATCATGACAAATTAAGGTTGTCTTTAGGATTGATCAATTATTATGGTAAATTCGTGCCAAAGTTTGCAAAACGATTGAAGCCTTTTGTAGCCATCTGGGATGGCCACTTCCAGAATACAAAATGGACGCTCGCAAAGACTGTAGGGAACTGTGGCCAAAGTTCGGAAAGCAAGCAGGCACATACGTGTGCATACTGGAAAGGCAGCTCTCAGATGGAGCTGAAACTGTAGGTCAATTAACATATTGATGGCCTATCTCCAGGAACAAAGGAAAGACACTCAAGCAACCGATACTGCTCCAGACATCCCGGCGCCAGTTCCCCAACCGAAAGCACAAACAAAGCAAGGCCAACGGCCACCTAGGACACGCCCAGCCATCAGGGCACCCACCCCTTTATTGGTCAAGATCAATACCAGTGATCAAGAAATGGCCCAATTAATTGGCGCCAAGTTTAAGGCCCGCCTAAAAGCGCGCGAAGCCCCTCCGGGTGTAAGAAGGAACCCCCACGAGAGAATCGCTCTCTTGGATTTGGCTCTCAAAGCGGAGAGACCCGTCCACCTGCTGCACCAGAAGCAAGTAAGTCCAAGTCCAAGGTCAACGCTCGCTACCAGACGGACGACCTTAGCTGTTCTCCTGTACCACTTTGAACCCAACAACCTCAGATCCGAACAACAGCCATTGTTCCTCTGACTGAGTGGGCACCCGAAGCTAAGTATAGGCATTAGCGTTAGAGATAGTTTAGTTTGTAGTACTTTGGGCATGAGTAGATATTAGTGTGTGTGTAAATAAATAGTATTGACTTTGAACTAACTCACTGGTGTATTGGCTCTTTGATCAGTATTCGGGTTTGAACCTTGTGGCGGTATCGAGAGATACCTGGAGACTCTAAAGCAAACATAATTAGGATTAAGGAAGGCGACCATATTGACCGCCATATTCATAACCAGAGAAACAGAGCAACACTTTCCACACATTGTGGTGAACAGACATGGCACTGGTAGGAAGAATGTGTGAATACAATGCAATACAATGAAGTGAAAGAAGCTTCACTGAAAATAGAGCTATTGGTTCATTATAATCCAAAAATGAAGTTGCGATGCTTCATCCTATGGGTTGGTGCTGTCGTCTCAGACATGACATAGAATTTACAGTGCAGAAGGAGGTCATTCGGCCCATCGGGTCTGCACCCGCCCTTGGAAAGAGCACCCCACCCAAGCCCACACCTGCACCCTATCCCCGTAACCCAGTAACCCCACCCAACCTTTTTTGGACACTAAAGGCAATTTATCACGGCCAATCCACCTAACCTGCACATCTTTGGACTGTGGGAGGAAACCGGAGCACCCGGAGGAAACCCACGCAGACACTGGGAGAACGTGCAGATTCTGCACAGACAGTGACCCAAGCTGGGAATCGAATCTGGGACCCTGGAGCTGTGAACAACTGTGCTAACCACTGTGCTACCGTGCTGCCTTCAGGAGAGGAAGAGCTGATAGCATTTGTTTCATGCACTTTTAAGCGCGCAGAAATGAATTATGCTCAGCTGGAAAAAGAAGCTTTAACATTATTTTTGGTGTAAAGGTTCCACCAGGGGTGGCACGGTGGCGCTGTGGTTAGCACTGCTGCCTCACGGTGCCAAGGACCTGGGTTCGATCCTAGCCCCGGGTCACTGTCCATGTGGAATTTAAACATTCTTCTCATGTCTGAGTGGGTCTCACCCCCACAACCCAAAGGTGTGCAGGGTGTGTGGATTGGCCATGCTAAATTGCCACTTAATTGGAAAAATTAAAAAGAATGTTCCACCATTACCTTGATGGGCGTCATTTTACCCTTTTAATGGATCATTGACCTTTGACCACCATCTTTGGGCCTTATAAAGGTATACCTTCTTTGGCAACTGGTAGATCGCAAAGATGATCATTGATATTGTCGGCACGCACTTATGATATCCAATATCACAAGTCAGAGCAGCATGCAAATGATGATGCTTTCTCACGATTGCCTTTACAAGTGAGGCATTATCCTGAAGAACATTTTGTCAATATTTTGTATTTTTCGCTTTTGGATAGTTTATCTGTGACTTGTTGTCAAGCTCAAAGATATACAAGAACCGATCCAGTGATGGGGAAGGTGTTGGATGTGGATCAAAAAGGTACACTGTCTGACGTTTGTAGGAAAAGTCCAGATCTCAAACCCTACATCACATGAAGACTTGAGTTGCCAATGCAGAATGGAGTTCCATTGTGGGGAATCTGTGTGATTATTCTTCCGTGCTTGCCTAGTAGAGTTCTTGAGCAACTGTATGAGGCACATTCTGGTGTGGTGGGGATGAAGGGAATATACCCCTGCTGGTTCTACGTCACGTGGTGTGTAGTGACATCAGTGGTGTTTGTGTGGGTTTTGGGCCGATCTCCATCTCTATTGTGTGAGCGACACCCTTAATAAACTTCTCATCGTGTTTTACAAGAAGCCAGTTTGGGCTCCTCCATACCTTTTTTCTTTGAACAAAGAAATAACATACACCTTACTCTTAGATCTCAGAGAAGCAGGTTTGAGCAACCTTCCATTGGTTCTGCCATGTAGGTAGACCAAAATCTGAACTGAACTAGCCATATAAATATTGTGCCTACAAGAGAGGTCAGAGGCTAATAATCCTACGGCGAATAACTCACCTCCTGACTTCCCAAAGCCTGTCCACCATTTACAAGGCATAAGTCAGGAGTGTGATGGAATACTCTCCACTTGTCTGGATGAGTACAGCTCCAATGACACTCAAGAAGTTCAACACCATCCAGAGCAGCCCGCTTGATTGGCACCCTATCCACAAACATTCACTCCAGCACTGATGCACAGTGGTAGCAGTGTGTGCCATCTACAAGATGTACTGCAGGAACTCACCGAGACTCCTTGGCAGCATCTTCCAAACCCACAAACCGCTACCATCGAGAAGGACAAGGGCAGCAGATACATGGGAACATCGCAACCTGGATGTTCCTCTCCAAGCTACACATCATCCTGACTTGGAAACATATCGCCGTGCCTTCACCGTCGCTGTGCCAAAATCCTGGAACTGCCCTCCTAACAGCACTCCCTACACCGTATGGACTACAGCTGTTCAAGAAGGCAGGTCATCACCAACTTCTCAAGGGCATATAGGGGTGGGCAATAAGTGCTGGCAGAGCCTACAATGAATACATCCCTTGAATCGATAAAACAAACCCCTTTGTTGATAACCTGAAAAAGCATATAACAACAGCAAAGAGAAGAATATGTGGCCTGTCAGTGCTGGAACACAAACCTCTTTGATGCCACTGCGGATCTCGAAGGACACTGGTGATGCCCTGTCACAGCTGACCTTCCAATCACATTGTCTTGGGAAGAGGAGATAACACTCAGCAGCATCGGCGGACAGCCAATTTTCTCCGGTTTAAATCGACCTCCTCTGTTCACGAGATCAAATGCCTTGGTCAGGTCGATGAATGCAATATATCAATCTCTGTCATTAAAGAGATTATAATGGGTTGCTCGGCCTTTTCGGAGAGCAGTTAAGAGTTGACCATATTGCTACGGTCCTGGAGTCACCTCGGGGCCAGGATGGATAAGGACAGCAGGCCTCCTTCCCTCCAGGACATCTTTGAACCAGATGGGTTTTTGGTAATTCAGTAGTTTTGTGCTCACCACGAGTGCTGCTAGCTTTTTATTCCAGATTTTATTCACTGCAGCTGTTTAATTTGAAGCAATGTTGTAGATTTACTGTTCAATTATCATATTAATGTGGTTCCTCTTTTAAAGGATAAATATATCCTCACTCCCATCCTCAAAAGAGCTGAATGCCGGAAGTGAGGTGAGAGCGACTGCCCTTGACATCAAGGCAGCATTTGACCGAGTATGACATCAAGGAGCCCTAGTTAAACTGGAGTCAATGAGATTCACGGGGAAAACTCTCCACTGATTGAAGTCATACCTGGTACAAAGGAAGATGGTGGTGGTGGTTGCAGGTTAATCATCACAACTCCAGGACATCACTGTGACGAATGTGATATAAAATAGTTACTTTAGAGATATTAGTTAATGTAATGTAGAAATAAGCCACTTTGATTCTGGCAAGTAGAGACAAAGGATTTTAGACCGCATGGGAAAAAGCAGGAAGAGGTGTGTCTATGAGAGTGATGCTGAATTGATAGGGGCCGGAGAAAGGAATTGGAAGTGAGCCAATCAGAATAGATCAAACAAGTCAGGAGGGACATAGGATGACCTATGGGTGTCGAGTATGTGAAACTTGATGCCATTTGAATGTATCAGTACTGATCTCTTTGTCTGGGACATTCACTTAGTTCCCGGGGCTGCAGAGAGCAACATGTTATCTGTATCACTGTGGACTAGGTAGCTTGCAAGCTGAATAAAATAACTTCTGTTATACTTGCAAATCCATCTCGACTTTTATTGAGGCCAGACTGACGGATAAAGAAATTTGGGATTCAACAACTGCAGGAGTCCCCCAGAGTTCTAGGCCCAACCAAATTAAGCTGCTTCATCAATGACCTTCCTTCCATCATAAGGTCAGAAGTAGGGATGTTTGCGGATCACTGCACAATGTTCAGTACCATTTGCGACTCCTCAGATAATGAAGCAGCCCATGTCCAAATGCAGCAAGACCTGGACAATATCCAGGCTCGGGCTGACAATGGCAAGATATATTTGCACCATACAAATGCCAGGCAATGACCATCCCTACAAAAGAGGATCTAACCACCGTCCCTTGATATTCAATGTCATTACCATCGCTGAATCCCCACAATCAACATTCTGGGGGTTACCAGTGATCAGAACCTGAACTGGACTAGCCACATTAATACTGTGGCTACCTGGGCAGGTCAAAGGCTAGGAATCCTTTGACGAGTAACTCACCAGCTGACACCCCCCCCCCCCCCCCATCCCCACAAAAAAAAGCCTGTCCACCATTTACAAGGCACAAGTCAGGAGTGTAATAGAATACTCTCTGCTTACCTGGATGAGTGTAGCTCCATCAACACTTGAGAAGCTCAACGCCATCCAGGACAAAGCAGCCCGCTTGATTGTTCCTCCTTCCACAAACATTCAAACCCTCCACAACTGACGAACAGTAGCAGCCAGATGCACCATCTACAAGATGCACTGCAGTCATTTGCCAAGGTACCTGAGAGAGCACCTTCCAAGCTCTCAAACACTATCATCTAGACGGACAAGAGCAGCAGATACCTGGGAACCCCACCACCTGGAGGTTCCCCTCCAAGTCACTCACCACCCTGACTTGAAAAATATCGTCGCTCCTTCACTGGCACTGGGGCAACGTCCTGGAACCCCTCCCTAACAGTGCAGTGGGTGTACCTACACCTCAAGGACTCAGTGGTTCAAGAAGGCAACTCACCATCACCTTCTGATGGGCAACTCGGGATGGGCAATAAATGCTGGGCTAACCAGCGACGCCCATATCCCATAAATGAATTTTTTTTAAATGCTGGGAACCGGTGACCTGGCTGTTTTCAACAAAAGTAGAACAAAATCCTGCATTTACATAGCACCCTTCAAACTCTTCAGGATATACCAAAGCGGTCCACAGCCAATGAAGTACTTTTGAAGTGTTGTAATGTCTGAATCGCAGCAGCCAATTTGTGCACAGCAAGCTCCCACAAACAGCAATGTGATAATGACCAGATAATCTGGTATTATGTGGATTGAGGGATGGAAATTGTCCCAGGGCATCAGTCCTTCCAAATGGTGCCCTGGGATATTGTGCATCCACCTGAGAGGATAGATGGGACCCCAGTTTAACATTTCATCCAAAAGACAGCACCTCTCACAATGCATCGTTCCCTCAGTACTGCCGGGAGTTTGTGCTCAAGACTCTGGGGTTTCACTTGAACCTTGAACCCACCGACTCAGGCAAGAATGCGACTCAACATTCAGCAACAGCTGACAAGGTTAAAAAATACGTTGTTCAAAATAATTGTTGAATAACCTTGAAGATGTATCCAAGTAACCAATGTGTCTGGTTAATCACAATTTTTCACTGAATACTTCCAGGGAAAGGTCACCGATGAATTCTTTCTCTTCAGTAAATTCGTTGCATATTTCACATTCTGTTGCTATTCTGCATTGCTGTCGTGCATCACATCGCTGGTTTTAATGCCTGGTTATCAGCTCAAAATGTTGGGTGCAGATCATCACCAGGTTGGTTCTGGTTTGAAACTTGTCCTAGTATAGCAATGAAGAGAGTATTTGTAGAAAAAAACAACCTTTGTAATGTGAAGCACATTATAATGAGGAGTAACTCATGAAAGTAGATAGAAACCTTAAAGGGGGAAGCTAGATAAATACATCAGGGGGAAAATAAGAAAAGTTTATACTGTAGAGTTAAATGAAGAGGGGTGGAAGAAGGCTCAATGGAGTACAGACACCAATTTTAAAACATTTTTAAATAGTCTTTATTGTCACAAGCAGGCTTACATTAACACTGCAATGAAGTTACTGTGAAAAGCCCCTAGTCGCCACATTCCGGCATCTGTTCGGGTACACCGAGGGAAAATTCAGAATGTCCAATTTAGGCTAAATACCTGTTTCCATGCTTACATTCTATGTAATTCTAACATTAAATAATATAATGAAATCTGAACTTGGGAAAGCTAGTTTCAGTAATGGTGATTATTAAATTATCCTCGGTTGTTGTAAAAACCCATCTGGTTCACTAATGTTCTGTGGGGAAGGAAATCTGCCACCTGGCCTGGCCTTCATGTGACTCCAGAACGAACAGCAATATGATTGACTGAGCAAGCCACTCAGTTCAATGGAAATTAGGGATGGGAAAACAAATGCTGGCCGTGCTGGTGGCACTCATATCCCACGAAAGAATAACCTCCATTTTATATTCTGCCCGCAGATCTCATGGGGAGATCTCAGGTGGTCCTGGCAGAGATTTGTGATCAGCAAAACTGGTTGAAAAATCATAGGCTCGCCTGCCCTCATAGTAGATCGATTTAAGGGGAAATAGATCTGGGGCAGCAGACCTGTGATTTTTCCCAGCTGCTGGTCCCTTCAAACACCAACCTAGCTAAGATCGGGAGAATCAGTCCTATGCGGCATCCTCAGTGAAGAGGAGCAGAAAGACAAAGAGCGCAGGTCCACAGGTCCTTAAAAATGGCAGCACAGGTGGAAATGGTGGTAAAGAAAGCAAATGGCATGCTTGCCTTCATCGGACAGGGCATCGGGTATAAAAGTTCACAAATTATGTTACAGTTATACAGAACGTTGGTTAGGCCACATTTGGAATACTGTGTCCAATTCTGGTCACCACACTACCAGAAGGATACATGGAGAGAGTACAGAAAAGGTTTACCAGGATGTTGCCTGGTATGGAGCCTATTAGCTATGAGGAGAGATTGAATAAACTGGGATTGTTCTCCCTAGAAAGACGGGGGGCTGAGGGACAACCTGACAGAAGTTTATAAAATCATGAGAGGTATAGAGTGAACAATTGGAGGCTTTTTCCCAGGGTGGAAATGAGAATTTCATGGGGGAAGCAGTTCAAGGTGATGGGGATAGGTTCAGTGGAGATGTGCGAGGGAAGGTTTTTACACAGAGGGTGGTGGTGGCCTGGAATGCACTGCCAAGTGAGGTGGTTGAGGCAGATACGTTAGCGACCTTTAAGACTTACGTGGCTGGACACATGAACAGACGGGGTCTAGAAGGATTCAGGCGGTTGGTCTAGATAGGACACGTGATCGGCGTAGGCTTGGAGGGCCAAAGGGCCTGTTCCTGTGCTGTATTGTTCTTTGTTCTTGAATGTGCTGTGACAAGAGAAAGGAGAAATAGCTGAGAACAAATAATTACACAGCATGCAGGAAGGAACAGGTTCGTGGCCAAGACCAAGTTGCTTTTAATTTAAAATTCGTCTTAAAGGAGGTCCATGGAGAGGCCTCCGCAATAAGCCTCCCCTTCCTTGAGGTACCTCATAAAATTTATTTCTGTGACCACCTGCCTTGTTATCCCCTTACATGGCCCAGTTGTGTGTTTACATTCCTCTGACGCCCCTTGGGATGTTTTACTACATCAAGGTGCAGTATCGAATTATAGACAGCACACAAGGAGGGAGGCCCTTCGTATGCATGCCAGATGGAAGAAAGAGCACTCAGCTGGGTTCACTCCCTTCCCTATCTCCGTAGCCCCGCAGATGCTTCTCCAATTTCCTTTCTAAATCCATGATTGGACCTGCCTCCATCGCACTCTCAGGCAGTGCATTCTGGATCCTAACCACACGCTGCGCAAAAACGTTTTTCATGTCGCCTCTCTTTCTTTTACCAATAACCTTTATATCTGTTTCCTCTGGTCCTCAAACTCCTACCAATGGGAACAGTGCTACCCCTGTTTACTTTGTTGATATCCCTCGTGACTTTTAACACATCTATCAAATCTTGTCTCGACCTTCTCTAAGGAGAACAATCCCAGATTTCCAACCTCTCCACGTAACTGAAGTTCCTCATCCCAGGGGCCTTTCTCATGAATCTTTTCTGAACCCACTGTGATGGCTTCACATCCTTCCTAACGTCTGGTACCCGGAATTGGACGCAATACGCCAGTTGAGACCTAACCAATGTTTTGTAAAGGTTCCTTATAACTTCTTTGCTTTGTAATGTATGCTTGATTTAGAAAGCCCATGATTCCATATGCTTCATTAACCACTTTCTCAATCAGCCGGTTTAGCTCAGTGGGCTAGACATATGGAATTATATCCTTTATTTTACGTTGTCTCTCCTTGTTCTTCTTATGAAAATGTATCACTTTACGCTTCTCTGCAAAAAATGTAATCTGCCAGTTCGCCCATACCACCAGCCAGTCTATGTCCCTTGAGATCTATCACTGTACTCCTTGCAGTTCACTATACTTGCAGGTTTTGTGTCATTAGCAGCTACACCCAAATCTAGGCTCTTAATATATTTCAAGAACAGCCAGGGGTCCCAATGCTGATTCCTGGGGAACCCCAGTATAAACTCTCCTGTTTGAAAAACAACTGTTCACCATTACTCCATAACCACTCTACCACTGTCCACCTTATTCCATGGGAATGACTTTGCTGATGAACCTGATATATAGTACTTTATCAAACACCTTCTGGATGTCCGGGACCGATTTTTGCCAGCTGGACATCCTTTGCGACCCATGCCAGCCGACCTTTGCGACCCACACCAGCCGACCTTTGCGACCCACCATTTTCACTTACCTTTAATGTGACAGGTGAGTCTGCTTGGTCCTCGCGATCTCAGTTGCTTTGTTATTCAATGTTACATTTCTGTTACGGACTTCAGTTGATGATTTAAGGTCTCATTGCATCGGTTGAAAAAAAATCAAGAGGTTTGTCCTCGAACTCACCATGCTTAGTCTTCAAATGCCTTTGATGTTTGAGGGCTTTAGACTCTCATTTGCCAGTACTTCCCTACATATAACACACAAGGGCTCCCGACACCTGCCCAAAATCCTGACTTTGAAAATGACTGATGTAGTTCACATCAAGTACAGAGCCTCATCAAACCTCGCTGTTACTTCATGAAAGAACCCAATTAGGTTAGTTAAACAACAATTGCCCTTAACAAATCTGTGCTGGCTTTCCTTAATTACTCTGTCTTTGTGACACTTTGTTTCGAAAAGCTTTCCTCCTGAGGTTAAACTGACTGGTCTGCTGTTGCTGGGCTTATTCTTGCACTCTTTTCTTGATCTAGGGTATTATGGTCTTATTACGTTTACAGTCCTCTGGCACCACCATCGTATCTAAGGCGGATTGGAAGATTATGGACTGTGCTTCTGCAGTTTTGACCCTTACTTGCCCCAGAATCCTTGGATGAATTTGGTCCTGTCCTGGTGACTTACCAAAGTACAGCCAGTCAAAGATGTGCAGGTTAGGGGGATTGGCCATGCTAAATTGCCCTTAGTGTCCAAAATGGTGGGGTTACTGGGTTACAGGGATGAGGTGGAGGTGTGGGCTTAAGTAGGGTGCTCTTCCCAAGGGCCAGTGCAGACTCAATGGGCCGAATGGCCTCCTTCTGAACTGTAAATTCTATGAACCTCCTTATCGATTTTTGACCCATCATGTGTCTTAACAACCTCCTCTTTCACTATGACTGTGACAGGATCTTCTTTGGTCAGGACAGGTGCAAGGTGCATATAAACATTTGAATTAGCAGTAGAAGTGGCTGTTCCGTCCCTCGAGCCACACTGCGAATCAATAAGATAATGGCTGATCTGAATGTGTCCTCAATCCACATTCCACCTATACCCAATACTCTTTGACTCCCTTGTACTTATTTAGTACTTCAGGCATGCCTCATGCCTCCAGGTCCCTCATCCCCCCCTATTTATATGCTCATGGAAGACTTTAAAATTTCCTTTCATGTTAGTTACTAGTCTCTTATACTCTCTCTTTGCTGCTCTTATTTCTTCTGAATTTTCTACATTCAGCCTGGTTCTTACTCGCATTATCAACCCGATATCTGTCAGGCGCACTCTTTTTCCCGTTTCATTTGACCAACCCTTTCAGTGTGCGGAAAATTCTGACTTTGTTCTGAATAAATGTGAGTTTTACCAAATATCAACAAGTCTTTGTTTCCTTTTAGAATGGCTGCACGGTGTTTCTGGGATGCTGACACGGATAATTTTGCGCAGGCTGTGTATATGAACGTAAGTGTACATTGTGCAGTAATGGTGCGTATTGGGGATCTGGAGTGTCTGGGAGAAAGGATTTACTCTGGACCAGTAACTGTTTTATCTCCACTTTGGTTTGTTTTAGTCAGTCAACTTAATTTTTTTTAAAAAAAATTGCGCTTGTGTTTCTCTCTCCTGAAGGTGACCATATCGGTCGCCTTCTGCCATCCAGATGGTCAATGTTACTGGTAAGGTAAAAGTGAAAAAAGGTAAAGCCACCATAGTTCAGATGACCATTGGCTGCTTTCTCCTTAAATGGGGAGAGACGACTGATGATCATTTAACCTGAAGGTCACCACCCCTCAGGCGAGGGCCAAGGTTGAGAAGGTGAGGCCTTCATGAATAACATGTAATGTAAATGATGATGTTGACCAATAACAGCCGATCTCTATCAATTTTCTCCAACATGGTGGGATTTGAACGTATTTTCTCTGGGCGATTACTTCAGATCTCGAGATTACTCGTGTGGCAACATGATCATTGCATTGCCATACAGCGTCACATGTGACTAGCTAGTGAATACATAGAGTTTTACAGCACAGCAAGAGACCTTCAGCCCATCGCGTCCGCGCTAACCATCAAACACCTATCTCTTCATTTTTTAATATAGATTTAGGGTACCCAATTCTTTTTTTTTCCAATTAAGGGGCAATTTAGCGTGGCCATTCCACCTATCCTGCACATCTTTGGGTTGCAGGGGTGAGACCCACGCAGACACGGGAGAATGTGCAAACTCCACACGGACAGTGACTCGGGTGTGGGATTGAACCCGGGTCCTTGGCGCAGTGAGGCTGCAGCGCTAACCACTGCCCCAACATGCTGCCCCGAGCACCTATCTATTCTAATCCCATTTTCCAGCACTTGGTCTGTAGCCTTGTAAGCAGTGATATTTCAAGTGTTGATTGAAATACTTCGTAAAAGTTGTGAGAGTTCCTGCCTCACCACCCTTTCAGGTAGTGAGTTCCAAATGCCAATCGCACTCTGGGTGAAAAAGATTTTCCTTACATCTCCGATAAACTCCTGCCCATTACCTTAAATCTATGCCCCCTGGTTAGTGATCCTCCAGTAAAGGGAAAAGTATCTTCCTATCCACCCTATCTACATCCCTCACAATGTTATACACCTCGATCTTCACCCCCACCTTCTCTGCTCCAGGTAAAACAACCCCAGCCTATCCACTCTCTTTTGATAGCTGGATTGATCCAGGCCAGGCAATATCCTGGTGAGCTTCCTCAGCACCCTCTCCAGTCCAATCACTTCCTTTCTATAGTGTGGTGATCGGAACTGTACACAGTATTCCAGCTGGGGCCGAACCAGCGTTTTATACATGACATGGACTCCAATGGTTCAAGAAGGCGGATCACTGCACCTTAAGGGCAATTAGGGATTGGTAAAAATTGCTGGCCTAGCTACACCCCCACATCCTGTGAAAAATAAATCTTTAAAAGCCCCTATTCTCTGCAACGCCACAGTTCTGACTTCTTGCACATCACCAATTTTAATCATTCACCATTGACCTCATGCCTCAGTCGCGTCCTGAGCACTAGAATTTTCTCCTGAAATCCCTCCATCTATCTTTCCTCCTTTAAGACTCTTCCTTAAAACTTAAATCTTTGACCAAGTTGTTTCCTAATATTTCCTCAGGGTGTTGAATTTTGTTTGATAGTATTCCTGTGGAACCTGCTGAGACGTGTTTTATTATATTAAAGGTGTTTGTTGTTTGGTGTCTGCTCTGTGACCCGCAGTGCTCCAACTCGTTTTCTCAATTAAAGATAATGGAACATTGAGGACCCGAAATACAGAAATTCTTATCTTTCTGTTTGCCGCAATTGCAACAGACTGCAGGAAAGAGAGAGAAAAGGCAGTGAGGTTAAGGAATATGAAAAACCCATTGGAGTCAAAAAAAGTATCACTTTTTGATAATCCCAGTATCCGGAGTCCCAGATTATTATGGTGCATATGGCTATTCGGTCCATTGTGTGTGCACTAGCTCCCCAAAAGAGCATTGTAGCTTATTGCCATTCCCCTCCCTTTTCCCTTTACCCTTGCACATTGTACAGGGCAGCACGGTACCATAGTGATTAGCACAGTCGCTTCACAGCTCCAGGGTCCCAGGTTCGATTCCGGCTTGGGTCACTGTCTGTGCGGAGTCTGCACATCCTCCCCGTGTGTGCGTGGGTTTCCTCCGGGCGCTCCGGTTTCCTCCCACAGTCCAAAGATGTGCAGGTTAGATGGATTGGCCAAGATAAATTGCCCCTTAGTGTCCAAAAAATGTTAAGTGGGGGTTACTGGGGATAGGGTAGATACTTGAGCTTCAGTAGGGTGCTCTTTGTAAGGGCCGGTGCAGACTCGATGGGCCGAATGGCCTCCTTCTGCACTGTAAATTCGATGATTCTATTCAAGTAATCATCTAATACCCTCTTGAATGTCTCGATTGAACCTGCGCCCACCACATTCCAGACCTGAACCATTCGCTGTGAAAAAGTTTTTTCTCACATCACATTCAAATCACAAATCACTTTAAATCTGTGCGGGAACAGTTTCTCCCCGTCTACTCTGTCCAGCCCCTTCATGATTCTGAACATGTCTATCAAATCTCCTCTCAGCCTCCTTCTCTCCAAGGAGAACAGTCCCAACCTCTCCAATCTCTCCTCATAACTGAAGTTTCTCATCCCTGGAGCCATTCTTGTGAATCTCTTCCACACTCTCGCCAATGTGTTCACATCCTTCCTATAGTGTGGTGCCCAGAACTATGCACAATACTCCAGCTGATGTCTAAATGAAATTTTGTATAAATTCAGCATAACCTCCTTGCTCTTGTTCTTCTATGCCCCATTAATAAAGCCCAGAATTCTATATGCCTTTTCTCTATATCGTTCAATGTCTTCAATCTAGAAACACGTTCAATTGTCTCCTCATTGAGGTACGTTATTCTATAACTCAGTCACCGTTTGGCTGAAATAGCTTTTCCCTGACTCTCTTTTTCATTTCGATCTTCTCATCTTTACCTTGCCAACAACTTTGTCAATTCCCTCCACAGTCGTGAGATTATGGGAAATGACGTGGCAGCACGGTGGCACAGTGGTTAGCACTGCTGCATCACCAGTCCAGGGACCTAGGTTTGATTCAGACCTCGATTCTAACCTCGGGTGACTGTCTGTGTGGAGTCTGCACATTCTCCCTGTGCACGTTCTCCCCGTGTGTGCGTGGGTTTCCTCCGGGTGCTCCGGTTTCCTCTCTCAGTCCAAAGATGTGCAGGTTAGGTGGATTGGCCATGCTAAATACCCCCTTTGTGTCCAAAGGTTAGATGGGGTTACGGGGATAGGGCAGGGAATTGGGCCTAGGTAGGGTACTTTTTCAGAGGGCTGGTGCAGACCTGATGGGCTGAACGGCCTCCTTCAGCACTGCAGAGATTTTATGATTCCCATTCTGACAACATGTAGTCTCTCTTCCCCCAAAATGAGGCCGTAACTCTCTCGACCTTTGATGAGGGTGGAACTTCTCAATACCTGAAATCACAGGTAACCCTTCCTGTGGTGAGGCACCCCAGACGACTCCTGTTATCCCAGATGAAAAGAAGAAAGGGCTTGCATTTCTGTAGCACCTTTCATAGTCTCAAAATATCCCAAAGTTGCATTATGGCCGACAAAGTACTTTGTGAAATGCAGTCACTATTTAGAACATAGAACATACAGTGCAGAAGGAGGCCATTCTGCCCATCGAGTCTGCGCCGACACACTTAAGCCCTCACCCCGTAACCCAATAATCCCTCCTAACCTGTTTGATCACTAAGGGCAATTTATCATGGCCATTCCACCTAACCTGCACATCTTTGGATTGTGGGAGGAAACCGGAGCACCCGGAGGAAACCCACACAGACACGGGGAGAACGTGCAGACTCCGCACAGACAGTGACCCAAGCCGGAATCGAACCTGGAACCCTGGCGCTGTGAAGCCACAGTGCTAACCACTGTGCTACCGTGTTGCCCATGGCAGTAAAGGGATTAGACTGGTCAGTGTGTGTACAGACGATCTCTCCTGCACACAGCCATGTGATTGTGACCAGATCATCCATTTTTAGATGTCGGTTGAGGGATAAATATTAACCAGGACTTTCAGGAAACATGCTGTTCTTCTTTGACATAGTGTCTGTGGAGCATTTGCAACCTCCTGAGCTTTGTTTTAACACCTCATTTGTAGCACTCCCTTTTTCAATTCTTGCATGGACAAGACCAGCATGTGTTGCCCATCTTAAATTGCTCTTGAGAATGAGGTGTCTTGACCCTTTCTGTAGCGGTTTGGTACAACTGAGTGCCTTGCTCGGCCATTTCAGAGGGCAGGTAAGGGTCAGCTACATTGCTGTAAGTCTGGAGTCACATGTAGGCCAGACCGGGTAAGGACGGCAGATTTCCTTTCGCTGAAGGACACTAGTGAACCAGATGGGTTTGTACAACAATTGATAGTTGTGTGGTGCTGTTACTGAGACTAGCTTCCAGTTCCAAATTGGTGGGATTTCACACTATGTCCGCAGATCATTAGCCTGGGTCTCTGGGTTACTAGTCCAGTAACATTGCACTTTAGTCCTGGCACTGGGAGTGCCGGCGTGGATTATGAGTTCAAGCCTAACCAAAACCTTGTTGAGCCTTAGTAATGACTGTATCTTCGACATGTAATATGTCTCAGTTTTGTGTTAATCCAGTTTGTCTGCTTGTAGGAAAGCTTGTTCTGCGTTGCTGCTGCCTTTGGCTGCTACTACTATTAACAACCTTCAAGGATCGAACTGGAACCAGCGCTGTTATTGACTGTCTTTATGCAAATACCGTAAAAGTGTTTGCGTCTGTACAATAGGTTTTTTAAAATAAAGTGCTGTATAATGTAATAGTTCATACCAAGAATAAAGAAATATAGAGTGATCTTGTTCAAGTTGTCCCTGGTTAAAATAAATACTCTGCACAAATTTTGTACAGAAAATGCTAGAATGTATGCGGCATGCCCGTCAGCCTCTGAAAAGAACAAATAGCAGGTCGACAACATTGCCGCTTCTTCAGAACCTGAAATTCGCGCCCAGTGCCAGTTATGATAGAGGCTACACACACACAATCTATTCATGTTTGCGCGTGGCTCTGCCCAGTCAGGGGCCAGCAAGCACACAGGAAAATGTACCCTTTTTCAACAGGAAATGGTGGGTAAACTGAGCAGGCCTGGCAGACCTGCGGAGAGGGCAACACAGAAGGGTCATACAGACTCGAAACGTTAACTCCGTTCTTCTCCACCGACGCTGCCAGACCTGCTGAGTTTAACCAGCATTTTCTGTTTTTATTTCAGATTTCCAGCATCCGCAGTATTTTTCTTTTAATTATCCATTTTCAATCTGTGCCTACTCCCCGAAAACAGTGCCTTGACTGAATTAAACACCTTGCTCGTTTTGGAATTTAATAGTGAGAACCTGATGTTTCAGCTGTGTGGGGGTTCACACCTGGCTGTAGTAGTCATCTCACCTCGGGGAGGATGTATAGACCTTGAAGGGGATACAGCACAGATTTACCAGAATTGTCCATCAATTAGATGACGGGAATACAAACTTAAATTTATGCAGCCAGTTCGCAGAATTTATTTTAGCCCTTTTAGCTACAGTATTTTGAGCATTGGTTCAGAAGTTGGAGCAACAAGTTATGTGATGTGCACAAAGAGCAGCTGAATGAGGTGAGCATGTATGGGTGCTGCAATGTGGAATGGAATGAGGAGGTATCAACCTCAAACATTGGGTCGCAAATGGAGGCGTGAGCGTGTTGGAAGCTGGTTTAACCCAATCATACTCCCTTCTGAACAATTCAGCAAGTAATCAATCGCAGACTGAAAATACTAGACCAAAAACGGCGGTACAAGGGAACCTGTTGAGAAGGATCAAATGAAAAAGATTGGTGAGCTATTGAGATTTGGTGTAGAATTTCTCAGCTACGCATTGGAAACTTTTGTGTGGGATCATCGGGTCTCATTAGAAATTGGCCTGTAATGATGGTGAAACTGTCAATGCTGACCTTCACTACAACTCTGACATGGCCTTCTGAAATCAGTAAATACGTAGCTAAACAGGGAAATCCAGAAGTTGCTGCCTGATTCTGTGCTCCACCACAGGCTGGGTTGCTGAAATCCCTGCAGACAGCAATCCTCAGAAATGATAGAACTAACAAGAACCTCCTCTTTCTTGCGATATCACTCTTAAAAAATTGCAAAAATAATCACGGTTTGTTAATGAGGTATAACTTGGCTTTTAACAAAGTATCACGGAACTACTGCTGAACAACCTTTCTGACATTAGAAAACTAATTTTGTATTTCTGCAATGTCATTTTTTTCACTTTATGGCAATTGCATTGTTTTTCATTTTTATATTAAAGTTTGTTTATTTCAGTTTATATACAATCCCAATCTTTATTTCACCCCCTGAAAAAATTATAAAAAGGATAATCAATGCATTTAACTTTGAGGTTTTCTCACAGGCAGCAAATCAATGTGATTGACTGCTTATGCTGCTGAATAACATTGCTGCTCCTGCACACTTGGAGATCCCATTAACTTGGCTCCAGAGCCAAATTAATATTGGGAATTGAGAGGCCACTAGATCTTTGTGAGCAGATTTCTTCGCGGTCAGCAACAAGCACCATCAATTTGCCACGGAGTGCAAAGTCTGACTCCAAATGTGAAACTCCTGAATCTGAACAAGTGGTGAAGATCATTCTCATAAAATCTTGGGTGAGCATTGCTTTTGTTATGTATAAAACTTATCGTGAATAAGGCAGAAAGATTTCCTTTACGACTTCCCTAAATTCCAATCAGTAGAATGTTCCCTTTTGTCTTCATGACATAGTTCGAAATTACTATTGATGACATAGAAAGGCTTGCATTTATAGAGACACATTCATATTATGAGGAATACAATATATCCAAAGGCTTTATGCTTTTTAAAAATAAAATTGGAAGGACATTGTGTTTTGGACACTGTCCTGAGTTTTTTTTTTAAAAGGCTACAAGTTCACTTTGGTCTGTGAGCAAGTTGCTTTTCCCATGAAATCGCATGACTTCAGCTAGATGACCAACAAGACACCTAGTGAGAGAGAGTTATTTTGTTCACTTGAGTTAAAGTAAATACAACTGCTGTTGCCAGGTTGTAGGCCCCTGGTGAGTGGCTGGAAACACCTTGCCTGGGCGATGTTCTTACTGAACATTTTATTTTGGACTTCATGTGTCTGCGTGCCTTGGGAGCAAACAGTGAAGGAAGACTACTCTCTCTCCCCCTCCCCCTCTATTGCCTGCAGCCCAGAGTGGAATTTGGTGAATGAATTAAACCTTTGCACTATTGCTGCGACCTGTGCAATAGTGAGGCTGGTGCGCACTTCTCCCACCTTGATCCAAGCAATATCCTCGGTAAGTCCAAAGTACGTTGCAACCAATGAGGTACTTTTGTAAGACACTTGTAGTACTGAAAACCCACATACACACAGCAAACATCCACAAACAGCAATAGGGTGTTTAGTGATCAAAAAGCGAAATACAGTACAGCAGGTCTTGAAATGCTGGAAATACTCAGCAGGTTATTGCAGCATCTGTGGAGAGCGACTGGGAAAAGTTAGAAATATATTGGGCTTTGAGCAAGGGGTGGGTGGGACAAGAACAAAAAGAAGGTCTGATAGAGTGAAAGTCAGGGGCCATTGAATAACAGAAAAGCTAGCCTTACGGGCTCAAAGGGAATTGTGTTGGGCAAGAAAAGATGTGCCTCGATCAAGTGTACTGCTGGTTGAAAAATAAGCTAAACAAACAAAGAGAAAGAAACAAAATGGAGCAGAGATTATGATCTGAAATAGTTGAATCTGGAAGATTGGAAGGTTCCCAATTGAATGATGAGGTGGTCCTTTACAGTTCTCAGTACTCAGTCCCTTTGACCCTGTGAGACTGACTCTGGTATTATTCTGGCCTCTGAACCAGGTTACATAAAACCCTTCTTAATAGAGTAGTGCAATACTGAGGGAGTGCTGCACTGTCAGAGATGGCCATTTTTGGATGAAGTATTGAACTATTTTCACTAACTTCATTGCACTGTTAAGACAAGCCTACTTGTGACACAAATAAAGATAATAAGGACAATAAGAACACAAATGAGCTGTGACTTGGCCAACATCTGAAACAAATGACCTGAACGTTTACCCAACTGCTGTCCCCAAATGAGCTGCCATGTTTCCTACCTTACTAAAATGACGATATTTCTATATTGGTGTGGTTTCGAAGTGCTTTCGTACATCTTAAAGTTGGAAAAGGCTTGAAATAAATGCTACTCATTTTTATCTTCCAATGTTGCACATTAAACGCCTTAGAATAACTGGGATAAAAGGCCTAAAATAAAATGCTGGTGCTTGAGGTTTTTGGGTTCCAATATAGTCAACATTTAATTTCTAGCTATTGCTTGCTTGTCTTCAAAGCAGTCTGTTGCCTGGGCAGTGCCTTCGAGACATTTTGAAGATGTGATGAGATGTGTTAATGAATGTCTGGAGCAATCAGAGAAAACATCCTCCCCAAGAACTTCAAAAGAGAATGTCGTGTTTCACTTTGCTCCCATCCCAGCATGAAATGAATGGGCAGCAACTAAAAAAAAAAATCTCTTAATTGGTAGGAATGTCTTGTGGCGCCTAATAATGGCCTGTTTGCTGTGTATAATGCAACCTTCCACCAAAACAGAGACTGTAATTGGGCGGAACCTCAACGTGCAACACCAAACGGAGACGTAGATGAGTGGTGGCTGGATAGCTGTCCAAGCTAATTCTCATCCCCTTCCCAGCGTCTGACTGCCTTTACTATCATTCTCCTACTTCACCCAATCCATGTGAAGAAGGGATTCTACTGGGCCCATACTTTAGGACGAATATGAAAGCTTTGGAAAGAATATGGAAGAGGGCGACGGGAATGCTTCCAGTGCTGAAAGATTGGTCACGTGGCCGGACTGGAGAAGCTGGCGTTGTTCTCCACAAGGCAGAGAAGATTAAGAGGAGATTTGAGGTTTATAAAATCATGGAAAGATTGACTTGCATCTGCACAATGCTTTTCACGACCATTCTGTATCTCAAAGCGCTTTCACAGCCGATGAAGGACGTTCGAAACGTCATTATTGTAATGTAGGAAACACTACAGCGAATTTGCGCAGAGCAAATTCTTACAAACAGCAACATGATAAAGGCTAGATAATCTGTTTGTGAGATGTTGGTTGTGGGATAAATATTAGCCGAGGGTACCAGAGAGAACTCCTCTGGTCTTCAAACAAGTTCCGTAGGACCTTTTGCATTCAGACAAGTGAGGGGGCTGGTGAGGCCTGGGGTTAACCTCTCACCTGAAAGATGGCACCCCAACAGTGCAGCCCTCCCTCGTGCGGCACTGGTGTGCCAGTATACATTTTTGTGCTCACGCACTAGAGTGAGTCATGGCCACGAATGTGACCAACAGAGCCAGAGCTGGCAGAGTGTCCCGATCGAGGAACTGAAGTGAAACTATTTTCAGTGGCCGATAGATCAATAACCAAAGAACAAAGAAAAGTACAGCACAGGAACAGGCCCTTCGGCCCTCCAAGCCTGCGCCGACCGTGCTGCCCGTCTAAACTAAAATCTTCTGCACTTCCGGGGTCCGTATCCCTCTATTCCCATTCTATTCATGTATTTGTCAAGATGCCCCTTAAACGTCACTATCGACCCTTCTTGTGACGAAGAGGTTGAAGATTTAAGGCAATTGGCAAAATAGAGGGAACATGAGGAAAAACAATTTTTAAACATAAGGAGTGGTGAGGATTTTGATAGTATGGATGGAAGGAAGAAGGGCGGCATGATAGGGCAGTGGTTAGCACTGCTGCCTCACGACGCCGAGGACCCAGGTCCGATCCCGGCCCCAGGTCACGGTCTGTGTGGAGTTTGCACACACCCTCTCTCCTCTCCCCATTCCCTCTCTCCCCATTCCCCCTCTCCTCTCCCCCACTCTGCACGTCCCTGCCTCTTTCCCCCTTTCCCTCCCCCCCATTCCCCCTCTCCTCTCCCCCACTCTGCACGTCCCTGCCTCTTTCCCCCTTTCCCTCCCTCCTTCTCCTGTCGCAACACAATTGAAATTAATAAATAATTCTTAGAAAAACACCAGAAGTCTTTGGCCCTTAGCTTCCAATAATTATGGTCACCGGGTTGGTAAATTTAAACATAATTAAGTTTATTAATAATAGTCGTTAACACTGGGCTAAATTGCTGGCTTTTCAAGCAGACCAAGGCAGGCCAGCAGCACGGTTCGATTCCCGTACCAGCCTCCCCGAACAGGCGCCGGAATGTGGCGACTAGGGGCTTTTCACTTTCACTTCATTTGAAGCCGACTTGTGACAATAAGCGATTTTCATGTCATTTCATAACTATAATTAAGTATGCAGCAAATACAATTGGTTAACATTAATCTAATTCCTAACGGCATTTCAACTCGCCCCACACACACAGGACAGATGGGAGAAGAGGCGTGCAAAATAAGTATAAAGAGATACAAGTCTTTTTATTAGATGGTTGTCTCATGGCACACCTTTCTTAAATTTAGGCTTTCAGTTTGAGGTTTTCCGATTCCAGTCTGTAATGGTTTTCACTATAGATTCATTTAGGTATCAGCAGTTTCAGAAATACAGCAGCTTTTCTGCGAGGGAGGGAAAGCAGGCCCTTTCCCTTGAACATCCAAGATTCAAACACTGCTTTCCTCGTGTCTCTGGAAATCATCCCACTCCAGCAGGATCCAATCACCAACTGTTACTGGGCAGAATACAGCCTTTTGGCCAATTCATTGGCCACCAGCCAACCAATCATGTTTTCAAGAAAGTGAGATATAGTACTTAGGGCAAAGGGGAGCAAAGGATATGGGGGAAAAGAGGGATTAGTCTTTTGAATTGGATGATCAGCCATGATCATAATGAATGGCTGAGCAGGCTCAAAGGGCCGAATGGCCTCCTCCTGCTTCCGTTATCTATGAAATCTCGACACAAGAGTACTGCAAATATACCTGTGTTTGCTAACTTTATTTACTAGTGGCTTTTGACCTGTAATGGGCTTTGCTTAATTGGAGATAGAGAAGATATAAGTTAGAAGTGAAAACGTTCCCTTTTATTTTAAGAATCATTTAACTGTTAATTGTGAAGCTATTTTCTGTGATGTTAATGTGTTTAATCCTGTGTTAATAACGTTTATTTTAATACAATGATCCTATTTGTCAGTGGAATCACTCCCGAGGGTGAAGTACCCTTTCATCAGTTTTACAAATTGAAAATTGTTGGGGTTTCTCGTCCGGTTTCCTAACATACATTGGGGTCTGGTCCAGCAATAACAATGCCCTGTCATGGTTTAGCATGGAATAACCTCAGGATTAACCTTTCTGTTCTACTTATGTCTTGCGTATTTGTATTCCATTATTTCCCCATTTTGGAATTACTCTCTGAAACTTCTATCCGCTTCTAATGATACTGCTGGCGAGGAGTTTCCAATGGGATTGCTCTTTAATGAGATGGTTCTCCTCCTCTTTCATTTCTCTAAAAAAAGCACATCACAAACCCCGTGGTGGCACCCCGATCATTTATGGACCATAAATTATCGACTATTTTTATTCCGTCGAGTTGACTAATACATCCCAGTCGTTGTTGGCAAGATTCTTACCCGAGAGGAGGTAAGAAACACAGGGGGTCAATTGACCCATTGGAGTTGGGTTTGTACCTTGAGCAGGAGAAGGGGTGAGGACGGATGGAGGAGGGGGAGGAGGGATGGAGGAGGGGGAGGAGGGATGACGGTGGGATGGAGGAGGGATGGAGGAGAGGGATGGAGGAGGGGGGTAGGAGGGATGGAGGAGAGGGATGGAGGAGAGGGATGGAGGAGAGGGATGGAGGAGGGGATGGAGGAGGGGATGGAGGAGAGGGATGGAGGAGGGGGATAGAGGGATGGAGGGGGGAGGAGGGATGGAGGGGGCGAGGAGGGATGGAGGGGGGAGGAGGGATGGAGGGGGGAGGAGGGATGGAGGGGGGAGGAGGGATGGAGGGGGGAGGAGGGATGGAGGGGGGAGGAGGGATGAGGGGGGAGGAGGGATGGAGGGGGGAGGAGGGATGGAGGGGGGAGGAGGGATGGAGGGGGGAGGAGGGATGGAGGGGGGAGGAGGGATGGAGGGGGGAGGAGGGATGGAGGGGGGAGGAGGGATGGAGGGGGAGGGATGGAGGATGGAGGGGGGAGGGATGGAGGATGGAGGGGGGAGGGATGGAGGGCGAGGAGGGATGGAGGGGGCGAGGAGGGATGGAGGGGGAGGAGGGATGGAGGGGGGAGGGGGGAGGAGGGATGGAGGGGGGAGGAGGGATGGAGGGGGGAGGAGGGATGGAGGGGGGAGGAGGGATGGCGGGGGGAGGGATGGAGGATGGAGGGGGGAGGGATGGAGGATGGAGGGGGGAGGGATGGAGGGGGGAGCAGGGATGGGGGGGGAGGGATGGAGGATGGAGGGGGGAGGGATGGAGGGGGGAGGGATGGAGGGGGGAGCAGGGATGGGGGGGGGGAGGGATGGAGGGGGAGCAGGGATGGAGGGGGGAGCAGGGATAGGGGGGGAGCAGGGATGGAGGGGGGGAGCAGGGATGGAGGGGGGGAGCAGGGATGGAGGGGGAGCAGGGATGGAGGGGGGGGAGCAGGGATGGAGGGGGAGCAGGGATGGAGGGGGGAGCAGGGATGGAGGGGGGAGGAGGGATGGAGGGGGGAGGAGGGATGGAGGGGGGAGGAGGGATGGAGGGGGGAGGAGGGATGGAGGGGGGAGGAGGGATGGAGGGGGGAGGAGGGATGGAGGGGGGAGGAGGGATGGAGGGGGAGGAGGGATGGAGGGGGGAGGAGGGATGGAGGGGAGGAGGGATGGAGGGGGGAGGAGGGATGGAGGGGGGAGGAGGGATGGAGGGGGGAGGAGGGATGGAGGGGGAGGAGGGATGGAGGGGGGAGGAGGGATGGAGGGGGAGGAGGGATGGAGGGGGAGGAGGGATGGAGGGGGAGGAGGGATGGAGGGGGAGGAGGGATGGAGGGGGAGGAGGGATGGAGGTGGGAGGGGGATGGAGGTGGGAAGGGGATGGAGGTGGGAGGGGGGAGGAGGGATGGAGGGGGGAGGAGGGATGGAGGGGGGAGGAGGGATGGCGGGGGGAGGAGGAGAAGGGGAATGGGAAGGATGGGAGGAGGAGCGGGGAGGATGGGAGGAGGGGCGGGGAGGATGGGAGGAGGGGCGGGGAGGATGGGAGGAGGGGCGGGGAGGATGGGAGGAGGGGCGGGGAGGATGGGAGGAGGGGCGGGGAGGATGGGAGGAGGGGCGGGGAGGATGGGAGGAGGGGCGGGGTGGATGGGAGGAGGGGCGGGGAGGATGGGAGGAGGGGCGGGGAGGATGGGAGGAGGGGCGGGGAGGATGGGAGGAGGGGCGGGGAGGATGGGAGGAGGGGCGGGGAGGATGGGAGGAGGGGCGGGGAGGATGGGAGGAGGGGCGGGGAGGATGGGAGGAGGGGCGGGGAGGATGGGAGGAGGGGCGGGGAGGATGGGAGGAGGGGCGGGGAGGAGGGGCGGGGAGGAGGGGAGGGGGACAGGGAAGGAGGGGGTGGAAGGGGAATGGGGAGGGGGTGGAAGGGGAATGGGGAGGGGGTGGAAGGGGAATGGGGAGGGGGTGGAAGGGGAATGGGGACGGGGAGGGGCGAGGGGGGACGGGGAGGGGGTACGGGGAGGGGGGGGGGGAGGGGGTACGGGGAGGGGGTACGGGGGTACGGGGGGGGGGGGGACGGGGGGAGGGGGGACGGGGAGGGGGGGACGGGGGGAGGGGGGACGGGGGGAGGGGGGACGGGGAGGGGGGACGGGGAGGGGGGGACGGGGGACAGGGAGGGGGGGACGGGGGACAGGGAGGGGGGACGGGGGACAGGGAGGGGGGGACGGGGAGGGGGGGACGGGGAGGGGGGAGGGGGGGACGGGAGGGGGGGGACGGGGAGGGGGGAGGGGGGGGACGGGGAGGGGGGGAGGGGGGGGACGGGGAGGGGGGAGGGGGGGACGGGGAGGGGGGGACGGGGAGGGGGAGGGGGGGACGGGGAGGGGGGGGACGGGGAGGGGGAGGGGGGGACGGGGAGGGGGAGGGGGGGACGGGGGAGGGGGGGACGGGGAGGGGGAGGGGGGGACGGGGAGGGGGGGGGCGGGGAGGGGGAGGGGGGGACGGGGGAGGGGGGGGAGGGGGGGACGGGGAGGGGGAGGGGGGGACGGGGAGGACGGGGAGGGGGAGGGGGGGGACGGGGAGGGGGGAGGGGGGGGGGACGGGGAGGGGGGAGGGGGGGGACGGGGAGGGGGGAGGGGGGGACGGGGAGGGGGGAGGGGGGAGGGGGGGACGGGGAGGGGGGAGGGGGGAGGGGGGGACGGGGAGGGGGGGACGGGGAGGGGGGAGGGGGGGACGGGGAGGGGGGGAGGGGGGGACGGGGAGGGGGGAGGGGGGGGACGGGGAGGGGGGAGGGGGGGGACGGGGAGGGGGGAGGGGGGGACGGGGAGGGGGGAGGGGGGACGGGGAGGGGGGAGGGGGGGACGGGGAGGGGGGAGGGGGAGGGGGGAGGGGGGGACGGGGGAGGGGGAGGGGGGGGCGGGGAGGGGGGACGGGGAGGGGGGAGGGGGGGGACGGGGAGGGGGGAGGGGGGGACGGGGGAGGGGGGCGAGGGGAGGGACGGGGAGGGGGGAGGGGGGGACGGGGAGGGGGGAGGGGGGGACGGGGAGGGGGGGACGGGGGAGGGGGGAGCGGGGAGGGGGGGACGGGGAGGGGGGAGGGGGGGACGGGGAGGGGGGAGGGGGACGGGGAGGGGGGAGGGGGGGACGGGGAGGGGGAGGGGGGGACGGGGAGGGGGGAGAGGGGGGGACGGGGAGGGGGGGACGGGGGGGAGGGGGAGGGGGGACGGGGAGGGGGGGGACGGGGAGGGGGGGACGGGGAGGGGGGGGACGGGGAGGGGGGACGGGGACGGGGGGGAGGGGGGGACGGGGAGGGGGGACGGGGAGGGGGGAGGGGGGACGGGGAGGGGGAGGGGGGACGGGGAGGGGGAGGGGGGACGGGGAGGGGGGGAGGGGGAGGGGGGGCGGGGAGGGGGGGAGGGGAGGGGACGGGGAGGGGGGGAGAGGGGGAGGGGGAGGGGGACGGGGGAGGGGGGGAGGGGGGACGGGGAGGGGGGAGGGGGGGACGGGGAGGGGGGAGGGGGGGGACGGGGAGGGGGGAGGGGGGGACGGGGAGGGGGGAGGGGGGGGACGGGGAGGGGGGAGGGGGGGGACGGGGAGGGGGGAGGGGGGGACGGGGAGGGGGGAGGGGGGGACGGGGAGGGGGGGGACGGGGAGGGGGGGAGGGGGGGACGGGGAGGGGGGAGGGGGGAGGGGGGGGACGGGGAGGGGGGAGGGGGGGACGGGGAGGGGGGAGGGGGGGACGGGGAGGGGGAGGAGGCGGGGACGGGGAGGGGGGAGGGGGGACGGGGAGGGGGGAGGGGGGGGGGAGGGAGGGGGGGACGGGGGGGGGGGAGGGGAGGGGGGGGGGGGGGGGGGGGGGGGGACGGGGAGGGGGGGACGGGGAGGGGGGGACGGGGAGGGGGGAGGGGGAGGGGGGGGGCGGGGAGGGGGGAGGGGGGAGGGGGGAGGGGGGAGGGGGGAGGGGGGGGCGGGGAGGGGGGAGGGGGGGACGGGGAGGGGGGAGGGGGGGACGGGGAGGGGGGAGGGGGGGACGGGGAGGGGGGAGGGGGGGGACGGGGAGGGGGGGACGGGGAGGGGGGAGGGGGGGGGGGACGGGGAGGGGGGACGGGGGAGGGGGGGAGGGGGGGACGGGGAGGGGGGGAGGGGGGGACGGGGGAGGGGGGACGGGGGGACGGGGAGGGGGGGAGGGGGGGGACGGGGAGGGGGGGGGACGGGGAGGGGGGGACGGGGAGGGGGAGGGGGGGACGGGGAGGGGGGGAGGGGGGGACGGGGAGGACGGGGAGGGGGAGGGGGGGACGGGGAGGGGGGGGGACGGGGAGGGGGACGGGGAGGGGGGAGGGGGGGGGACGGGGAGGGGGGGGGGACGGGGAGGGGGACGGGGAGGGGGGAGGGGGGGGGGACGGGGAGGAGGGTGGGGGGGACGAGGAGGGGGGAGGGGGGGGAGGGGGAGGGGGGGGACGGGGAGGGGGGGAGGGGGGGGCGGGGAGGGGGGGACGGGGAGGGGGAGGGGGGGGACGGGGAGGGGGAGGGGGGGGGCGGGGAGGGGGGGAGGGGGGGGACGGGGAGGGGGGGGGACGGGGAGGGGGAGGGGGGGGACGGGGAGGAGGGGGAGGGGGGGGACGGGGAGGGGGAGGGGGGGACGGGGAGGAGGGGGAGGGGGGGGACGGGGAGGGGGGGGACGGGGAGGGGGAGGGGGGGGACGGGGAGGGGGGGGACGGGGAGGGGGGGGGACGGGGAGGGGGGGACGGGGAGGGGGAGGGGGGGGACGGGGAGGGGGAGGGGGGGGACGGGGAGGGGGGGGGGGACGGGGAGGGTGGAGGGGGGGGACGGGGAGCGGGGGGACGGGGAGGGGGGGGGATGGGGAGGGGGAGGGGGGGACGGGGAGGGGGAGGGGGGGGACGGGGAGGGGGGGGGGCGGGGAGGGGGGAGGGGGGGACGGGCGGGGAGGGGGGAGGGGGGGACGGGGAGGGGGGAGGGGGGGGGACGGGGAGGGGGGAGGGGGGGGACGGGGAGGGGGAGGGGGGGGACGGGGAGGGGAAGGGGGGGGACGGGGGAGGGGGAGGGGGGGGACGGGGAGGGGGGGGACGGGGAGGGGGGAGACGGGGGACGGGGAGGGGGAGGGGGGGGGACGGGGAGGGGGGAGGGGGGGGGACGGGGAGGGGGGGGGGGCGGGGGGAGGGGGGGAGGGGAGGGGGGGGACGGGGAGGGGGAGGGGGGGCGGGGAGGGGGAGGGGGGGGACGGGGAGGGGGGAGGGGGGGACGGGGAGGGGGAGGGGGGACGGGGGGGGAGGGGGGAGGGGAGGGGGGAGGGGGGAGGGGAGGGGGGAGGGGAGGGGGGAGGGGAGGGGGGAGGGGAGGGGGGAGGGGAGGGGGGAGGGGGGAGGGGAGGGGGAGGGGAGGGGGAGGGGAGGGGAGGGGGGAGGGGAGGGAGGGGAGGGGGAGGGGGGGAGGGGGGAGGGGGAGGGGGGAGGGGGAGGGGGGAGGGGGGAGGGGAGGGGGGAGGGGGGAGGGGACGGGGAGGGGGGACGGGGAGGGGGGAAGGGGGGACGGGGAGGGGGGAGGGGGGACGGGGAGGGGGGAGGGGGGGACGGGGAGGGGGGAGGGGGGGACGGGGAGGGGGGAGGGGGGGACGGGGAGGGGGGAGGGGGGGACGGGGAGGGGGACGGGGAGGGGGGAGGGGGGGACGGGGAGGGGGACGGGGAGGGGGGGAGGGGGGGACGGGGAGGGGGGAGGGGGGGACGGGGAGGGGGGAGGGGGGACGGGGAGGGGGGAGGGGGGAGGGGGGAGGGGGGAGGGGGGAGGGGGGGACGGGGAGGGGGGAGGGGGGAGGGGGGGGACGGGGAGGGGGGAGGGGGGGACGGGGAGGGGGGGACGGGGGAGGGGGGGGACGGGGAGGGGGGGGACGGGGAGGGGGGGGACGGGGAGGGGGGGGACGGGGAGGGGGGGGACGGGGAGGGGGGAGAGGGGAGAGGGGGGAGGGGGGGGAGGGGGGGGAGGGGGGGAGGGGGGAGGGGAGGACGGGGAGGGGGGGACGGGGAGGGGGGGATGGGGAGGACGGGGAGGACGGGGAGGGGGGGATGGGAGGACGGGGAGGGGGGGATGGGGAGGACGGGGAGGGGGGGACGGGGAGGACGGGGAGGGGGGGACGGGGAGGACGGGGAGGGGGGGGGACGGGGAGGACGGGGAGGGGGGGGGACGGGGACGGGGAGGGGGGGGGGACGGGGAGGGGGGGGGACGGGGAGGACGGGGGGGGGGGACGGGGGAGGGGGGGGAGGGGGGGGACGGGGAGGACGGGGAGGGAGGACGGGGGACGGGGAGGGGGAGGGGGGGACGGGGAGGGGGGAGGGGGGGACGGGGAGGGGGGGGACGGGGAGGGGGGAGGGGGGGACGGGGAGGGGGGAGGGGGGGACGGGGAGGGGGGGACGGGGGACGGGGAGGGGGGAGGGGGGGACGGGGGGACGGGGAGGGGGGAGGGGGGGGACGGGGAGGGGGGGACGGGGGAGGGGGGGAGGGGGGGGGACGGGGAGGGGGTGACGGGGAGGGGGGAGGGGGGGACGGGGAGGGGGGAGGGGGGGACGGGGAGGGGGGGACGGGGAGGGGGGGGCGGGGAGGGGGGGACGGGGAGTGGGGGGCGGGGAGGGGGGGGACGGGGAGGGGGGAGGGGGGACGGGGAGTGGGGAGGGGGGGACGGGGAGGGGGGAGGGGGGGACGGGGAGGGGGAGGGGGGGACGGGGAGGGGGAGGGGGGGACGGGGAGGGGGGGACGGGGAGGGGGAGGGGGGGACGGGGAGGGGGGAGGGGGGGGACGGGGAGGGGGGGAGGGGGGGACGGGGAGGGGGGGAGGGGGGGACGGGGAGGGGGGAGGGGGGGACGGGGAGGGGGGAGGGGGGGACGGGGAGGGGGGGACGGGGAGGGGGGGGACGGGGAGGGGGGGACGGGGAGGGGGGGAGGGGGGAGGGGGGAGGGGGGGACGGGGAGGGGGGGACGGGGAGGGGGGAGGGGGGAGGGGGGGACGGGGAGGGGGGAGGGGGGGACGAGGGGGAAGGGGAGGGGGGGACGGGGAGGGGGGGACGGGGAGGGGGGAGGGGGGGACGGGGAGGGGGGAGGGGGGGACGGGGAGGGGGGAGGGGGGGACGGGGAGGGGGGGACGGGGAGGGGGGAGGGGGGAGGGGGGGACGGGGAGGGGGGAGGGGGGGACGGGGAGGGGGGGACGGGGAGGGGGGGGACGGGGAGGGGGGGACGGGGAGGGGGAGGGGGGGAGGGGGAGGGGGGACGGGGAGGGGGAGGGGGGGACGGGGAGGGGGGGGACGGGGAGGGGGGGACGGGGAGGGGGGGGGGACGGGGGACGGGGGGGGGGGACGGGGAGGGGGGGGACGGGGAGGGGGGAGGGGGGGACGGTGAGGGGGGGGGACGGGGAGGGGGGAGGGGGGGACGGGGAGGGGGAGGGGGGGACGGGGAGGGGGAGGGGGGGGCGGGGAGGGGGAGGGGGGGGACGGGAGGGGGAGGGTGGGGACGGGGAGGACGGGGAGGGGGAGGGGGGGGGACGGGGAGGGGGGGGACGGGGAGGGGGAGGGGGGGGGAGGGGGGAGGGGGGGGGAGGGGGGGGACGGGGAGGGGGGAGGGGGGGACGGGAGGGGGGAGGGGGGGGACGGGGAGGGGGAGGGGGGGGGACGGGGAGGGGGGAGGGGGGGGCGGGGAGGGGGGAGGGGGGGGACGGGGAGGGGGGGGGACGGGGAGGGGGGGGGGGATGGGGAGGGGGAGGGGGGGATGGGGAGGGGGAGGGGGGGACGGGGAGGGGGGAGGGGGGGACGGGGAGGGGGGAGGGGGGGACGGGGAGGGGGGAGGGGGGGACGGGGAGGGGGGGACGGGGAGGGGGCAGGGGGGGATGGGAGGGGGGGACGGGGAGGGGGGACGGGAGGGGGGGACGGGGAGGGGGGGACGGGGAGGGGGGGAGGGGGGGACGGGGAGGGGGGAGGGGGGGACGGGGAGGGGGGACGGGGAGGGGGGAGGGGGGGGACGGGGAGGGGGGAGGGGGGGACGGGGAGGGGGGAGGGGGGGACAGGGAGGGGGGACGGGGGGACGGGGAGGGGGGAGGGGGGGACGGGGAGGGGGGGACGGGGAGGGGGGGACGGGGAGGGGGGGGACGGGGAGGGGGGGACGGGGAGGGGGGAGGGGGGGGAAGGGGAGGGGGGAGGGGGGGACGGGGAGGGGGGAGGGGGGGACGGGAGGGGGGAGGGGGGACGGGGGAGGGGACGGGGAGGGGGAGGGGGGGACGGGGAGGGGGGAGGGGGGGAGGGGGGGACGGGGAGGGGGGGACGGGGAGGGGGGAGGGGGGGGACGGGGAGGGGGAGGGGGGGACGGGGAGGGGGAGGGGGGGACGGGGAGGGGGGGACGGGGAGGGGGGGACGGGGAGGGGGGGACGGGGGGACGGGGAGGGGGGGACGGGGAGGGGGAGGGGGGGGACGGGGAGAGGGGGAGGGGGGGACGGGGAGGGGGGGACGGGGAGGGGGGGACGGGAGGGGGGACGGGGAGGGGGGAGGGGGGACGGGGAGGGGGGGATGGGGAGGGGGGACGGGGAGGGGGGACGGGGGGGACGGGGAGGGGGGAGGGGGGGACGGGGAGGGGGGAGGGGGGGACGGGGAGGGGGGGACGGGGAGGGGGAGGGGGGGGCGGGGAGGGGGGAGGGGGGGACGGGGAGGGGGGACGGGAGGGGGGGACGGGGAGGGGGGAGGGGGGACGGGGAGGGGGGACGGGGAGGGGGGGACGGGGGGAGGGGGGGGACGGGGAGGGGGGGAGGGGGGGGAACGGGGAGGGGTGGAGGGGGGACGGGGAGGGGTGGGAGGGGGGGACGGGGAGGGGTGGAGGGGGGACGGGGAGGGGTGGAGGGGGGGGGTGGAGGGGGGGACGGGGAGGGGGGACGTGGAGGGGAGGACGGGGAGGGGGGGGGCGGGGAGGGGGGGACGGGGAGGGGGGACAGGGAGGGGGGGACGGGGAGGGGGAGGGGGGGCGGGGAGCGGGAGGGGGAGGGGGGGACGGGGAGGGGGAGAGGGGGACGGGGAGGGGGGGGACAGGGAGGGGGGGACGGGGAGGGGGGAGGGGTGGGACGGGGAGGGGGGGGACGGGGAGGGGGGGGACGGGGAGGGGGAGGGGAGGGTGACGGGGGAGGGGGGACGGGGAGGGGGGGTGACGGGGAGGGGGAGGGGGGACGGGGAGGGGGAGGGGGACGGGGAGGGGGAGGGGGGACGGGGAGGGGGGAGGGGGGGACGGGGAGGGGGGAGGGGGGGGACGGGGAGGGGGGGACGGGGGGACGGGGAGGGGGGGACGGGGAGGGGGGGACGGGGAGGGGGGGGACGGGGAGGGCGGGGGACGGGGAGGGGGGTGAGGGGGGGGACGGGGAGGGGGAGGGGGGGACGGGGAGGGGGGGACGGGGAGGGGGAGGACGGGGAGGGGGGGGGAGGGGGTCGGGGACGGGGAGGGGGGAGGGGTGAGGGGGAGGGGAGGGGGAGGGGGAGGGGAGGGGGGAGGGGTAGGGGGGAGGGGAGGGGGGGAGGGGAGGGGGGGGACGGGGAGGGGGGGGACGGGGAGGGGGGGACGGGAGGGGGGGAGGTGGGGACGGGGAGGGGGGAGGGGGGAGGGGGGGACGGGGAGGGGGAGGGGGGAGGGGGGGACGGGGAGGGGGAGGTGGGGGACGGGGAGGGGGGGGGACGGGGAGGGGGGAGGGGGGGGACGGGGAGGGGGGAGGGGGGGGACGGGGAGGGCGGAGGGGGGGGACGGGGAGGGGGGGACGGGGAGGGGGGAGGGGGGGGACGGGGAGGGGGGAGGGGGGGGACGGGGAGGGGGGGAGGGGGGGACGGGGAGGGGGGGACGGGGAGGGGGGAGGGGGGGACGGGGAGGGGGGAAGGGGGGACGGGGAGGGGGGAAGGGGGACGGGGAGGGGGGAAGGGGGGGACGGGGAGGGGGAAGGGGGGGACGGGGAGCGGGGAGGGGGGGACGGGGAGGGGGGAGGGGGGGGACGGGGAGGGGGGAGGGGGGGACGGGGAGGGGGGAGGGGGGGACGGGGGGACGGGGAGGGGGGGACGGGGAGGGGGGGGACGGGGAGGGGGGGACGGGGAGGGGGGACGGGAGGGGGGACGGGGAGGGGGGGACGGGGAGGGGGGGACGGGGAGGGGGGACGGGAGGGGAGGGGGACGGGGGAGGGGAGGGGGGGAGGGGGGGACGGGGGAGGGGGGAGGGGGGGACGGGGAGGGGGAGGGGGGGGACGGGGAGGGGGGGACAGGGAGGGGGGGACGGGGAGGGGGGGACAGGGAGGGGGGGACGGGGAGGGGGGGACAGGGAGGGGGGGACGGGGAGGGGGGGGACAGGGAGGGGGGGACAGGGGAGGGGGGGAGGGGGGACGGGGAGGGGGAGGGGGGACGGGGAGGGGGAGGGGGGGGGCGGGGAGGGGGGGGACGGGGAGGGGGGGGGACGGGGAGGGGGGGGGACGGGGAGGGGGGGACGGGGAGGGGGGGACGGGGAGGGGGGAGGGGGGGACGGGGAGGGGGGACGGGGGGGACGGGGAGGGGGGAGGGGGGACGGGGAGGGGGGGACGGGGAGGGGGGGACGGGAAGGGGTGGAGGGGGGGACGGGGAGGGGTGGAGGGGGGGACGGGGAGGGGTGGAGGGGGGGACGGGGAGGGGTGGAGGGGGGGACGGGGAGGGGTGGAGGGGGGGGACGGGGAGGGGTGGAGGGGGGGACGGGGAGGGGTGGAGGGGGGGGACGGGGAGGGGTGGACGGGAGGGGGACGGGGAGGGGGGGACGGGGAGGGGGGGGGACGGGGAGGGGGGGACGGGGAGGGGGGGACGGGGAGGGGGGGACGGGGAGGGGGGGACGGGGAGGGGGGGACGGGGGGGGACGGGGAGGGGGGGAGGGGGGGACGGGGAGGGGGGGACGGGGAGGGGGGGACGGGGAGGGGGGGACGGGGAGGGGGGGAGGGGGAGGGGGGAGGGGGGGACGGGGAGGGGGGACGGGGAGGGGGAGGGGGGGACGGGGAGGGGGAGGGGGGGACGGGGAGGGGGAGGGGGGGACGGGGAGGGGGAGGGGGGGACGGGGAGGGGGGGACGGGGAGGGGGGGGACGGGGAGGGGGGGACGGGGAGGGGGGGACGGGGAGGGGGGGACAGGGAGGGGGGGACGGGGAGGGGGGGATAGGGAGGGGGGGACGGGGAGGGGGGGGAGGGGTGGGACGGGGGGGGGGGGGGGCGGGGAGGGGGGGGACGGGGAGGGGGGGGACGGGGAGGGGGGGGACGGGGAGGGGGGGACGGGGAGGGGGGAGGGGGGAGGGGGGGACGGGGAGGGGGGAGGGGGGGACGGGGAGGGGGGACGGGGAGGGGGGGACGGGGGAGGGGGAGGGGGGGGACGGGGAGGGGGGGGACGGGGAGGGCGGGGACGGGGAGGGGGGAGGGGGGGGACGGGGAGGGGGAGGGGGGGAGGGGGGGGACCGGGAGGGGGGAGGGGGGGGACGGGGAGGGGAGGCGGGGACCGGGAGGGGGGAGGGGGGGGACGGGGAGGGGGGACGGGGAGGGGGAGGACGGGAGGGGGGGACGGGGAGGGGGGGAGGGGAGGGGGGGGACGGGGAGGGGGGGGGACGGGGAGGGGGAGGGGGGAGGGGGGGACGGGGAGGGGGGGAGGGGGGGACGGGGAGGGGGGAGGGGGGGGACGGGGAGGGGGGAGGGGGGGACGGGGAGGGGGGAGACGGGGAGGGGGGAGGGGGGGACGGGAAGGGGGGAGGGGGGGGACGGGGAGGGGGAGGTGGGGGACGGGGAGGGGGAGGTGGGGACGGGGGAGGGGGAGGGGGGGGGACGGGGAGGGGGGGGGCGGGGAGGGGGGAGACGGGGAGGGGGGAGGGGGGGGACGGGAGGGGGGAGGGGGGGGACGGGGAGGGGGGAGGGGGGGGACGGGGAGGGGGAGGGGGGGGCGGGGGAGGGGGGAGGGGGGGGCGGGGAGGGGGGAGGGGGGGACGGGGAGGGGGGAGGGGGGGGACGGGGAGGGGTGGGACGGGGAGGGAGGGACGGGGAGGGGGAGGGGGGGGACGGGGAGGGGGGAGGGGGGGGACGGGGAGGGGGGAGACGGGGAGGGGGGGACGGGGAGGGGGGAGGGGGGACGGGGAGGGGGGAGGGGGGGACGGGGAGGGGGCGGAGGGGGAGGGGGGGGGCGGGGAAGGGGGGGGACGGGGAGGGGGAGGGGGGGACGGGGAGGGGGAGGGGGAGGGGGGGCGGGGAGGGGGGGGACGGGGAGGGGGAGGGGGGGGAGGGGGAGGGGGAGGGGGGAGGGGAGGGGGGGACGGGGAGGGGGGGAGGGGGGGAGGGGGAGGGGGAGGGGGGGACGGGGAGGGGGGGCGGGGAGGGGGGGAGGGGGAGGGGGGGGAATGGAGGGGGGGCGGGGAGGGGGGGAGGGGGAGGGGGGGGAGGGGAGGGGGGGGAGGGAGGGGGGGAGGGGGAGGGGGGGGAGGGGGGAGGGGGGGAGGGGGAGGGGGAAGGGGGGGACGGGGAGGGGGAAGGGGGGGACGGGGAGGGGGGAAGGGGGGGACGGGGAGGGGGAAGGGGGGGACGGGGAGGGGGAAGGGGGGGACGGGGAGGGGGGAGGGGGGGACGGGGAGGGGGGAGGGGGGGACGGGGAGGGGGGAGGGGGGGGACGGGGAGGGGGGAGGGAGGGACGGGGAGGGGGGACGGGGAGGGGGGGACGGGGAGGGGGGGACGGGGGAGGGGGGGACGGGGACGGGGAGGGGGGACGGGGAGGGGGGGACGGGGAGGGGGAGGGGGGGACGGGGGGAGGGGGGGAGGGGGGGACGGGGAGGGGGGAGGGGGGGACGGGGAGGGGGAGGGGGGGACGGGGAGGGGGGGGAGGGGGAGGGGGGGACGGGGAGGGGGGGACAGGGAGGGGGGGGGACGGGGAGGGGGGGACGGGGAGGGGGGGGACAGGGAGGGGGGGACAGGGAGGGGGGGACGGGGAGGGGGGGAGGGGGGGGACGGGGAGGGGGGGGACGGGGAGGGGGGGGACGGGAGGGGGGGACGGGGAGGGGGGGGGGGGGGGACGGGGAGGGGGGAGGGGGGGACGGGGAGGGGGGACGGGGAGGGGGGGACGGGGAGGGGGGGACGGGAAGGGGTGGAGGGGGGGACGGGGAGGGGTGGAGGGGGGGACGGGGAGGGGTGGAGGGGGGGACGGGGAGGGGTGGAGGGGGGGACGGGGAGGGGTGGAGGGGGGGACGGGGAGGGGGGGACGGGGAGGGGTGGAGGGGGGGACGGGGAGGGGGGGACGGGGAGGGGGGGACAGGGAGGGGGGACGGGGAGGGGGGGGACGGGGAGGGGGGGACGGGGAGGGGGGGGACGGGGAGGGGGAGGGGGGGACGGGGAGGGGGAGGGGGGGACGGGGAGGGGGAGGGGGGGGACGGGGAGGGGGGGACGGGGAGGGGGGGGGACAGGGAGGGGGGGAGGGTGGGACGGGGGGGGGGGGACGGGGAGGGGGGGGACGGGGAGGGGGGACGGGGAGGGGGGGACGGGGAGGGGGGACGGGGAGGGGGGACGGGGAGGGGGGGGGGGAGGGAGGGGGACGGGGAGGGGGGGGACGGGGAGGGGGGGACGGGGAGGGGGAGGGGGGGGACGGGGACGGGGGAGGGGGGAGGGGGGGGACGGGGAAGGGGAGGGGGGGGACCGGGAGGGGGGAGGGGGGGGACGGGGAGGGGAGGCGGGGACCGGGAGGGGGGAGGGGGGGGACGGGGAGGGGGAGGACGGGGAGGGGGAAGGGGGAGGGGAGGGGGGGGACGGGAGGGGGGGGACGGGGAGGGGGGAGGGGGGGACGGGGAGGGGGAGGGGGAGGGGGGGACGGGGAGGGGGGAGGGGGGGACGGGGAGGGGGGAGGGGGGGACGGGGAGGGGGGAGGGGGGGACGGGGAGGGGGGGAGGGGGGGACGGGAAGGGGGGAGGGGGGGACGGGGGAGGGGAGGTGGGGGACGGGGAGGGGAGGTGGGGGACGGGGAGGGGGGAGGGGGGGGGGACGGGGAGGGGGGGGGACGGGGAGGGGGAGACGGGGAGGGGGGGGACGGGGAGGGGGGAGGGGGGGGACGGGGAGGGGGGAGGGGGGGGACGGGGAGGGGGGAGGGGGGGGACGGGGAGGGGGAGGGGGGGCGGGGAGTGGGAGGGGGGGGGCGGGGAGGGGGAGGGGGGGGACGGGGAGGGGGGAGGGGGGGGAGGGGGGGGACGGGGAGGGGTGGGACGGGGAGGGAGGGACGGGGAGGGGGAGGGGGGGGACGGGGGAGGGGGAGGGGGGACGGGGAGGGGGGAGGGGGGGACGGGGAGGGGGGAGGGGGGGACGGGGAGGGGGGAGGGGGGGGACGGGGAGGGGGGAGGGGGGGACGGGGAGGGGGAGGGGGGGACGGGGAGGGGGGGAGGGGGAGGGGGGACGGGAGGGGGGGGACAGGGAGGGGGGGACGGGGAGGGGGGGACGGGGAGGGGGGGACAGGGAGGGGGGGGACAGGGAGGGGGGAGGGGGGGACAGGGAGGGGGGGGACAGGGAGGGGGGAGGGGGGGACGGGGAGGGGGAGGGGGGGGACGGGGAGGGGGGGGGACGGGGAGGGGGGGGACGGGGAGGGGGGGACGGGGAGGGGGGGACGGGGAGGGGGGAGGGGGGGACGGGGAGGGGGGAGGGGGGGCCGGGGAGGGGGAGGGGGGGGACGGGGAGGGGGGAGGGGGGACGGGGAGGG
Organism: Scyliorhinus torazame; assembly: GCF_047496885.1. NCBI lineage: Eukaryota > Metazoa > Chordata > Chondrichthyes > Carcharhiniformes > Scyliorhinidae > Scyliorhinus > Scyliorhinus torazame. Next base: position 13,940,118 of record NC_092720.1, read on the forward strand.
GGGGGACGGGGAGGGGGGGACGGGAAGGGGTGGAGGGGGGGACGGGGAGGGGTGGAGGGGGGGACGGGGAGGGGTGGAGGGGGGGACGGGGAGGGGTGGAGGGGGGGACGGGGAGGGGTGGAGGGGGGGGACGGGGAGGGGTGGAGGGGGGGACGGGGAGGGGTGGAGGGGGGGACGGGGAGGGGTGGAGGGGGGGACGGGGAGGGGGGGACGGGGAAGGGGGGACAGGGAGGGGGGACGGGGAGGGGGGGACGGGGAGGGGGGACGGGGAGGGGGGGACGGGGAGGGGGGAGGGGGGGGACGGGGAGGGGGAGGGGGGGACGGGGAGGGGGGGACGGGGAGGGGGAGGGGGGGACGGGGAGGGGGGGACAGGGAGGGGGGGACGGGGGGGGGGGACGGGGAGGGGGGGGGGACGGGGAGGGGGGGGACGGGGAGGGGGGGGACGGGGAGGGGGGACGGGGAGGGGGGGGACGGGGAGGGGGGAGGGGGGGACGGGGAGGGGGGAGGGGGGGGACGGGGAGGGGGGGACGGGGAGGGGGAGGGGGGGGACGGGGAGGGCGGGGACGGGGAGGGGGGAGGGGGGGACGGGGAGGGGGAGGGGGGGAGGGGGGGGACCGGGAGGGGGGAGGGGGGGGACGGGGAGGGGAGGCGGGGACCGGGAGGGGGGGAGGGGGGGGGACGGGGAGGGGGGACGGGGAGGGGGAGGACGGGGAGGGGGGGACGGGGAGGGGGAAGGGGGAGGGGAGGGGGGGGACGGGGAGGGGGGGGACGGGGAGGGGGGAGGGGGGGACGGGGAGGGGGGAGGGGGGGACGGGGAGGGGGGGACGGGGAGGGGGGAGGGGGGGGACGGGAAGGGGGGAGGGGGGGACGGGGAGGTGGGGGACGGGGAGGGGGAGGTGGGGACGGGGAGGGGGGAGGGGGGGACGGGGAGGTGGGGGGACGGGGAGTGGGAGACGGGGAGGGGGGGGACGGGGAGGGGGGAGGGGGGGGACGGGGAGGGGGGAGGGGGGGACGGGGAGGGGGGAGGGGGGGGACGGGGAGGGGGGGGCGGGGGAGGGGGAGGGGGGGGGCGGGGAGGGGGGAGGGGGGGACGGGGAGGGGGGAGGGGGGGGACGGGGAGGGGTGGGACTGGGAGGGAGGGACGGGGAGGGGGAGGGGGGGGACGGGGAGGGGGGAGGGGGGGGGACGGGGAGGGTGGAGGGGGGGACGGGGAGGGGGGGACGGGGAGGGGGGAGGGGGGGACGGGGAGGGGGGGACGGGGAGGGGGGAGGGGGGGACGGGGAGGGGGCGGAGGGGGCGGGGAAGGGGGGAGGGGGGGGAGGGGGAGGGGGGAGGGGGAAGGGGGGAGGGGGGGGACGGGGAGGGGGAGGGGGGAGGGGGGGGACGGGGAGGGGGGAGGGGGGGGACGGGGAGGGGGGAGGGGGGGGACGGGGAGGGGGAGGCGGGGAGGGGGGGGACGGGGAGGGGGAGGGGGGGGGCGGGGAGGGGGGGAGGGGGAGGGGGGGACGGGGAGGGGGGAGGGGGAGGGGGGGACGGGGAGGGGGGAGGGGGGCGGGGAGGGGGGGGGGGGGAGGGGAGGGGGGACGGGGAGGGGGGGGGGCGGGGAGGGGGGGAGGGGGAGGGGGGGAGGGGGGGGGGGGGAGGGAGGGGGAGGGGGAGGGAGGGGGGAGGGGGAGGGAGGGGGGAGGGGGATGGAGGGGGGGAGGGCGGGAGGGGGGAGGGGGGGGAGGGGGGGAGGGGGGGGAGGGGGGAGGAGGGGGGAGGGGGAGGGGGAGGGAGGGGGGGGGGACGGGGAGGGAGGAGGGGGGGGACGGGGAGGGAGGAGGGGGGGGGACGGGGAGGGAGGAGGGGGGGACGGGGAGGGAGGAGGGGGGGGACGGGGAGGGAGGAGGGGGGGGACGGGGAGGGAGGAGGGGGGGACGGGGAGGGAGGAGGGGGGGGGGACGGGGAGGGAGGGGGGGGACGGGGAGGGAGGAGGGGGGGGACGGGGAGGGAGGAGGGGGGAGGGAGGGAGGGAGGGGAGGGGGGAGGGAGGGGGGAGGGAGGGAGGGAGGGGGGAGGGAGGGAGGGGGGAGGGAGGGAGGGAGGGGGGGAGGAGGGAGGGAGGGAGGGAGGAGGGAGGGAGGGAGGGAGGGGGGAGGGAGGGAGGGAGGGAGGGGGGAGGGAGGGGGGAGGGGGGGAGGAGGGGGGAGGGGGGAGGGGGGAGGGAGGGAGGGGGGAGGGAGGGAGGGGGAGGGAGGGGGGAGGGAGGGAGGGGGAGGGAGGGGAGGGAGGGGGGAGGGAGGGAGGGGGAGGGAGGGGGGAGGGAGGGAGGGGGGAGGGAGGGATGGAGGGGGAGGCAGGGAGGGGGGAGGCAGGGAGGGGGAGGGGGGGAGGCAGGGAGGGGGAGGGAGGGAGGGGGGAGGGGGGAGGGAGGGGGAGGGACGGGGAGGGAGGGGGGAGGGAGGGGGAGGGACGGGGAGGGAGGGGGGAGGGAGGGGGGAGGGACGGGGAGGGAGGGGGGAGGGAGGGGGGAGGGACGGGGAGGGAGGGGGAGGGAGGGGGGAGGGGAGGACGGGGAGGGAGGGGGGACGGGGAGGGAGGGGGGACGGGGAGGGAGGGGGGACGGGGAGGGAGGGGGGACGGGGAGGGAGGGAGGGCGGGCGGACGGGGGAGGGAGGGAGGGCGGACGGGGAGGGAGGGCGGACGGGGAGGGAGGAGGGAGGGGAGGGAGGGAGGGAGGGCTGACGGGGAGGGAGGGCGGACGGGAGGGAGGGAGGGAGGGAGGGGGGACAGGGAGGGAGGGGGGACGGGGAGGGAGGGGGGGACGGGTCGGGAGGGAGGGGGGACGGGGAGGGGGGACGGGGAGGGAGGGAGGGGGGACGGGGAGGGAGGGAGGGGGGACGGGGAGGGAGGGAGGGGGGACGGGGAGGGAGGGAGGGGGGACGGGGAGGAGGGAGGGGGCGACGGGGAGGGAGGGGGGACGGGGAGGGAGGGAGGGAGGGGGGACGGGGAGGGAGGGAGGGAGGGGGGACGGGGAGGGAGGGAGGGGGGGACGGGGAGGGTGGGAGGGAGGGGGACGGGGAGGAGGGAGGGGGGACGGGGAGGGAGGGGGGGGGACGGGGAGGGAGGGGGGGAGGGAGGGGGAATGGGGAGAGGGGGGGTGGTGAGAGGGGGAATGGAGAGGGGAGCTGGGGGAATGGGGAGAGGAAATGAGGGGAATGGGGAGAGGGAGGAATAGGGAAGGGGAATGGGGAGGGGCGAATGGGGAGAGGGGGCGAATGGGGAGAGGGGGGAATGGGGATGGGGGGTATGGGGAGAGGGGGGCATGGGGAGAGAGGGAGGGAGAGGAAGGGGGAGGGAGGGACGGGGAGGGGAGGGGGAGAGGAGGGGGGGACGGGGAGGGAGGGAGAGGAGGGGGGGGCGGGGAGGGAGGGAGAGGAGGGGGGGACGGGGAGGGAGGGAGAGGAGGGGGGGGACGGGGAGGGAGGGAGAGGAGGGGGGGGACGGGGAGGGAGGGAGAGGAGGGGGGGACGGGGAGGGAGGGAGAGGAGGGGGGGGACAGGGAGTGGGGGAGAGGAAGGGAGGGGGGGACGGGGAGGGAGGGAGAGGAGGGGGGACGGGGAGGGAGGGAGAGGAGGGGGGACGGGGAGGGAGGGAGAGGAGGTGGGGACGGGGAGGGAGGGAGAGGAGGTGGGGACGGGGAGGGAGGGAGAGGAGGGGGGGACGGGGAGGGAGGGAGAGGAGGGGGGGGACGGGGAGGGAGGGAGAGGAGGTGGGGACGGGGAGGGAGGGAGAGGAGGGGGACGGGGGATGGAGGGAGAGGAGGGGGGGGACGGGGATGGAGGGAGAGGAGGGGGGGACGGGGATGGAGGGAGAGGAGGGGTGGACGGGGAGGGAGGGAGAGGAGGGGGGGACGGGGAGGGAGGGAGAGGAGGGGGGGGACGGGGAGGGAGGGAGAGGAGGGGGTGGACGGGGAAGGAGGGAGGGGGGACGGGGAGGTAGGGAGGGGGGACGGGGAGGGGGGAAGGGAGGGAGGGGGGGGGACGGGGAGGGAGGGCGGGGCAGGGAGGGTGGGCGGGCGGGGGAGGGAGAGGAGGTCGGGGGAAGGAGAGGAGGTCGGGGGAAGGAGAGGAGGGCGGGGGAAGGAGAGGAGGGCGGGGGAAGGAGAGGAGGGCGGGGGAAGGAGAGGAGGGCGGGGGGAAGGAGAGGAGGGCGGGGGAAGGAGAGGAGGGCGGGGGAAGGAGAGGAGGGCGGGGGAAGGAGAGGAGGGCGGGGGAAGGAGAGGAGGGCGGGGGAAGGAGGAGGGCGGGGGAAGGAGAGGAGGGCGGGGGGAAGGAGAGGAGGGCGGGGGAAGGAGAGGAGGGCGGGGGAAGGAGAGGAGGGCGGGGGAAGGAGAGGAGGGCGGGGGAGGAAGAGAGGAGGGCGGGGAGGGAGAGGAGGGCGGGGGAGGGAGAGGAGGGCGGGGCTGGAAGGGCAGGGCAGGGAGGGTGGGCGGGGCAGGGAGTGTGGGCGGGCAGGGAGGGAGAGGAGGGCAGGGCAGGGAGGAGAGGGCAGGGCAGGGAGAGGAGGGCAGGGCAGGGAGAGGAGGGCAGGGCAGGGAGGGCAGGGCGGGGGAGGGAGGGCAGGGCGGTGAGGGAGGGCAGGGCGGGGCAGGGAGAGGGGGGGGCGGGGAGGGGGAGGGAGGCAGAGGAGGGGCGATGGGGAGGGAGGGAGAGGAGGGGGGACGGGGAGGGAGGGGAGACGGGGAGAGGATGTGTTACAGGGAGGGAGGGAGAGGAGGGGGGACAGGGAGGGAGGGGAGACGGGGAGAGGATGTGTGACAGGGAGGGAGGGGGGAGGGAGGGAGAGGGGGGAGGGAGGGAGAGGGGGGAGGGAGGGAGAGGGGGGAGGGAGGGAGAGGGGGAGGGAGGGAGAGGGGGAGGGAGGGAGGGGAGGATGGGGGGGAGGATGGGGAGGGGGGGGGAGGATGGGGAGGGGGGTGGGAGGATGGGGAGGGTGGTGGGTGGGGAGGGGTGGAGGGGGTTGGGTGGGGGAGGGGTGGAGGATGGTGGGGTGGTGGAGGGGGAGGGGTGGGGTGAGGATGTGGGACGGGGAGGATGGGAAGGGAGAGGATGGAAAGGGGGAGCTGGATATTGGGCGAGGATGGGGGTGGGGAAGGGGAGAATTGGGGGTGATGTGGATGGGGGGATCGGAAGGATGGGGGAGGGGGAGCATGGCAGAGGGGGTTGTGGAGGATGGGGGAGCTGGAGGATGGGAGAGGTGGGGGGGACGGGGATGGAGGGAGAGGAGGGGGGGGCGGGGAGGGAGGGAGAGGAGGGGGGGGCGGGGAGGGAGGGAGAGGAGGGGGGGACGGGGAGGGAGGGAGAGGAGGGGGGGACGGGGAGGGAGGGAGAGGAGGGGGGGGACGGGGAGGGAGGGAGAGGAGGGGGGGACGGGGAGGGAGGGAGAGGAGGGGGGGGACAGGGAGTGGGGGAGAGGAAGGGAGGGGGGGACGGGGAGGGAGGGAGAGGAGGGGGGACGGGGAGGGAGGGAGAGGAGGGGGGGACGGGGAGGGAGGGAGAGGAGGTGGGGACGGGGAGGGAGGGAGAGGAGGTGGGGACGGGGAGGGAGGGAGAGGAGGGGGGGACGGGGAGGGAGGGAGAGGAGGGGGGGGGACGGGGAGGGAGGGAGAGGAGGTGGGGACGGGGAGGGAGGGAGAGGAGGGGGGGACGGGGAGTGAGGGAGAGGAGGGGGGGGACGGGGATGGAGGGAGAGGAGGGGGGGACGGGGATGGAGGAGAGGAGGGGGGGACGGGGATGGAGGGAGAGGAGGGGGGGACGGGGAGGGAGGGAGAGGAGGGGGGACGGGGAGGGAGGGAGAGGAGGGGGTGGACGGGGAAGGAGGGAGGGGGGACGGGGAGGTAGGGAGGGGGGACGGGGAGGGGGGGAGGGAGGGAGGGGGGGGACGGGGAGGGAGGGCGGGGCGGGGAGGGAGGGCGGGGCAGGGAGGGTGGGCGGGCGGGGGAGGGAGAGGGAGGTCGGGGGAGGGAGAGGAGGTCGGGGGAGGGGAGAGGAGGGCGGGGGAAGGAGAGGAGGGCGGGGGAAGGAGAGGAGGGCGGGGGAAGGAGAGGAGGGCGGGGGAAGGAGAGGAGGGCGGGGAAGGAGAGGAGGGCGGGGGAAGGAGAAGAGGGCGGGGGAAGGAGAGGAGGGCGGGGGAAGGAGAGGAGGGCGGGGAAGGAGAGGAGGGCGGGGGAAGGAGAGGAGGGCGGGGGAAGGAGAGGAGGGCGGGGGAAGGAGAGGAGGGCGGGGGAAGGAGAGGAGGGCGGGGGAAGGAGAGGAGGGCGGGGGAGGGAGAGGAGGGCGGGGGAGGGAGAGGAGGGCGGGGCTGGAAGGGCAGGGCAGGGAGGGAGAGGCGGGCAGGGAGGGAGAGGAGGGCAGGGCAGGGAGAGGAGGGCAGGGCAGGGAGAGGAGGGCAGGGCAGGGAGAGGAGGGCAGGGCAGGGAGAGGAGGGCAGGGCAGGGAGAGGAGGGCAGGGCAGGGAGAGGAGGGCAGGGCAGGGAGAGGGGGGCAGGGCAGGGAGAGGAGGGCAGGGCAGGGAGAGGAGGGCAGGGCAGGGAGAGGAGGGCAGGGCAGGGAGAGGAGGGCAGGGCAGGGAGAGGAGGGCAGGGCAGGGAGGGCAGGGCGGGGAGGGAGGGCAGGGCGGGGAGGGAGGGCAGGGCGGGGCGGGGAGGGAGGGCAGGGCGTGGCAGGAGAGGGGGGGGGCGGGGAGGGGGAGGGAGGCAGAGGAGGGGCGATGGGGAGGGAGGGAGAGGAGGGGGGGACGGGGAGGGAGGGGAGACGGGGAGAGGATGTGTTACAGGAGGGAGGGAGAGGAGGGGGGACTGGGAGGGAGGGGAGACGGGGAGAGGATGTGTGACAGGGAGGGAGGGGGGAGGGAGGGAGAGGGGGGAGGGAGGGAGAGGGGGGAGGGAGGGAGAGGGGGGAGGGAGGGAGAGGGGGAGGGAGGGAGAGGGGGAGGAGGGAGAGGGGGAGGGAGGGAGAGGGGGAGGGAGGGAGGGGAGGATGGGGGGGGAGGATGGGGAGGGGGGGGAGGATGGGGAGGGGGGGTGGGAGGATGGGGAGGGTGGTGGGTGGGGAGGGGTGGAGGGGGTTGGGTGGGGGAGGGGTGGAGGATGGTGGGGTGGTGGAGGGGGAGGGTGGGTGAGGATGT